>NC_092256.1:988948-996448 GCF_036320965.1 Panulirus ornatus | reverse complement strand
GCCATACAACATTGTTGGAACCACTATTCCTTCAAACATACCCATTTTTGCTTTCAGAGATAATGTTCTCGACTTCCACACTTTCTTCAAGGCTCCCAAGAATTTCGCCCCCTTTCCCATCCTATGATTTACTTCCGCTTCCATGGTTCCATCCGCTGCCATATCCACTCCCAGATATCTAAAACATTTTACGTCCTACAGTTTTTCTACCTTCAAACTTACCTCCGAAATGACCTGACCCACTACCCTACTGTACCTAAGAACCTTGCTCTTATTCACATTGACTCTTAACTTTCTTCTTTCACACACATTACCAAACTCAGTCACCAGCTTCTGCAGTTTCTCATATGTATCAGCCACCAGCGCTGTATCATCAGCAAACAGCAACTGACTCACTTCCCAAGCTCTCTCATCATATATATATATATATATATATATATATATATATATATATATATATATATATATATATATATATATATATATATATATATATTATCTTTTTTAATTTTTTTATTTTGCTTTGTCTCTGTTTCCTGCGTTAGCGAGGTAGCGCAAGGAAAAAGACGAAAGAATGGCCTAACCCTCCCACATACACATGTATATATATACACGCCCACACACGCAAATATACATTCCTATATATCTCAATGTACACATATATATACAAACACAGACATATACATATATACACATGTATATAATTCATACTGTCTGCCTTTATTTATTCACATTGCCACCTTGCCATACATAGAATAACAGCCCCCTCCCCACTCATATGTGCGAGGTAGCGCTAGTAAAAGACAACAAAGGCCCCATTCGTTCACATTCAGTCTCTAGCAGTCATGTAATAATGCACCGAAACCACACCTCCCTTTCCACATCCAGGTCCTACAGAACTTTCCATGGTTTACCCCAGACGCTTCACATACCTTGATTGAATCCATTGACTGGAAATCGACCCCGGTATACCATATCGTTCCAATTTACTCTATTTTTGCACGCCTTTCACCCTCCTGCATTGTCAGGGCCCCAATCACTGAAAATCGTTTTCACTCCATCTTTCCACCTAAAATTTGGTTTCCCACTTCTCTTCGTTCCCTCCACCTCTGAAACATATACCCATTTTGTCAATCTCTCCTCACTCATTCTCTCCATGTGACCAAACCATTTCAAAACACACTCTTCTACTCTCTCAACCACACTCTTTTTATTTCCACACATCTCTCTTACCATTATATTACTTAATCGATCAAACCACATCACACTACACATTGTCCTCAAACATATCATTTCCAGCACATCCACACTCCTCCGCACAACTCTATCCATAGCCCACGCCTCGCAACCATACAACATTGTTGGAACCACTATTTCTTCAAACATACCCATATTTTCTTTCCGAGATAATGTTTTTGACTTCCAAACATTATTCAGGGCTCCCAGAATTTTCGCCCCCTTCCCCACCCCTTCCCCACCGCTTCCATGGTTCCATCCGCTTTAAGATCCACTCCCAGATATTTAAAACACTTTACGTCCTCCAGTTTTTCTCATTTCAAATTTACCTCCCAATTGCCTTGACGTTCAATCCTACTGTACGTAATTACCTTGCTCTTATTCACATTTACTCTTAACTTTCCTCTTTCACACACTTAACCAAACTCAGTCACAAGCTTTTGCAGTTTCTTACATGAATCAGCCACCAGCGCTGTATCATCAGCGAACAATAACTGACTCACTTCCCAAGCTCTCTCATCCACAAGAGACTACATACTTGCCTCTCTTTCCAAAACTCTTGCATTCACCTCCCTAACAACCCCATCCATAAACAAATTAAACAACCATGGAGATAACACACACACCTGCCGGAAACCTACATTCATTGAGAACCAATCACTTTCCTCTCTTCCTACACGTACACATGCCTTACATCCTCGATAAAAAGTTTTCACTTTTTCTAACAACTTGCCTCCCACACCATATATTCTTAATATCTTCCACAGAGCATCTCTATCAACTCTACCATATGCCTTCTCCAGATCCATAAATGCTACATACAAATCCATTTGCTTTTCTAAGTATTTCTCACATACATTCTTCAAAGGAAACACCCGATCCACACATCCTCTACCGCTTGTGAAACCAGAGTGCTCTTCCTCAATCTTATTCTTTGTAGATGCCTTCACTCTCTCAATCAATACACTCCCATATAATTTACCAGGAATATTCAACAAACTTATACCTCTGTAATTTGAGCATTCACTCTCATCCCCTTTGCCTTTGTACAATGGCACTATGCAAGTATTCCGCCAATCCTCAGGTGCCTCACCATGAATCATATATACATCAAATATCCTTACCAACCAGTCAACAATACAGTCACACCCTTTTTTAATAAATTCCACAGCAATACCATCCAAACCTGCTGCCTTGGCGGCTTTCATCTTCCGCAAAGCTTTCACTACCTCTTCTCTGTTTACCAAATCATTTTTACTAACCCTCTCACTTTGCAAAACACCTCGACCAAAACATCCTATATCTGACACTCCATCATCAAACACATTTAACAAACGTTCAAAATACTCACTCCATCTCCTTCTGACATCACCACTACTTGTTATCACCTCCCCATTATCTCCCTTCACTGAAGTTCCCATTTGATCCCTTGTCTTACGCACTTTATTTACCTCCTTCCAAAACATCTTTTTATTCTCCCTAAAATTTGATAATACTCTCTTACCCCAACTCTCATTTACCCTCTTTTTCATCTCTTACACCTTTTTCTTGAACTCCTGCCTTTTTCTTTTATACATCTCCCACTCATTTCCATTTTTTCCCTGCAAAAATCGTCCAAATGCCTTAATCTTCTCTTTCACTAACAATCTCACTTATTAATCCCACCACTTACTACCCTTTCTAATCAACCCACATCCCACGCTTCTCATGCCACAAGCATCATTTGCGCAAGCCATCGCTGCTTCCCTAAATACATCCCATTCCTCCCCCACTCCCCTTACCTCCTTTGTTCTCACCTTTTTCCATTCTGTACTCAGCCTCTCCTGGTACTTCCTCACACAAGTCTCCTTCCCAAGCTCACCTACTCTCACACCTCTCTTCATCCTAACATTCTCTCTTCTTTTCTGAAAACCCCTACAAATCTTAACCTTTGCCTCCACAAGATAATGATCAGACATCCCTCTAGTTGAATCTCGCAGCACATTAACATCCAAAAGTCTCTCTTTCGCGCGCCTATCAATTAACACGTAATCCAATAACGCTCTCTGGCCATCTCTCCTACTTACATACGTATACTTATGTATATCTCTCTTTCTAAACCAGGTATTTCCAATCACCAGTCATTTTTCAGAACATAAATCTAAAAGCTCTTCACCATTTCCATTTACAACACTAAACACCCCATGCATACCAATTATTCCCTCAACTGCCACATTACTCACCTTTGCATTCAAATCACCCATCACTATAACCCGGTCTTGTGCATCAAAACCACTAACACACTTATCAAGCTGCTCCCAAAACACTCAACTCTCATGATCTTTCTTCTCATGCCCAGGTGCATATGCACCAATAATCACCCATCTCTCTCCATCAACTTTCAGTTTTACCCATATCAATCTAGAATTTCCTTTCTTACACTCTATCACATACTCCCACAACTCCTGTTTCAGGAGTACTGCTACTCCTTCCCTTGCTCATGTCCTCTCACTAACACCTGACTTTATTCTCAAGACATTCCCAAACCACTCTTCCCCTTCACCCTTGAGCCTCGTTTCACTCATAGCCAAAACATCCACGTTCCTTTCCTCAAACATACTACCTATCTCTACTTTTTTTCTCATCTTGATTACATCCAAACACATTTAGACACCCCAATCTGAGCCTTCGAGGAGGATGAGCACTCCCTGCGTGACTCTTTCTTCTGTTTCCCCTTTTAGAAAGTCAAAATACAATGAGGTAAGGATTTCTGGCCCATCGCTTCCGTATATATATATATATATATATATATATATATATATATATATATATATATATATATATATATATATATATATATATATATATATATATATATATATATATATATATATATATATATATATATATATATATATATATATATATATATATATATATATATATATATATATATATATATATATATATATATATATATATATATATATATATATATATATGGAGAT
This sequence comes from Panulirus ornatus, assembly GCF_036320965.1. NCBI lineage: Eukaryota > Metazoa > Arthropoda > Malacostraca > Decapoda > Palinuridae > Panulirus > Panulirus ornatus. The sequence continues at coordinate 992,225 of NC_092256.1, read as the reverse complement.
ATATATATATCCTTGGGGATAGGGGAGAAAGAATACTTCCCACGGATTCGTCGCGTGTCGTAGAAGGCGACTAAAGGGCACTTTGTTCGTATTCATATACCTCCGCGTTGTGCAGTTAGGTTCGGTAAAATGGTATCTGCCGGCTATATGCGCCTGTTGGGAAGTGACCCGTGTAGACCCCGTTGCTCACCAACGTGAGACGAAGGGTACTCGAGTACACACTATTCGAATAGTTATTTCCTATTAGCCAGGCCCTTAGCCTAGCGTTAGCATTCCCGCCTGTGGCACAGGGGTCTCGTGTTCGATTCTGGTTGTTGGAGGTTTGTATGTTCAATGAAGGTCCACGTTACTATGCATTTTGTTCGTACCTATATATCTATATATATGGAAATCCTCCCCTCTCGTTTTTTTTTTAATTTTCCAAAAGAAGGAACAGAGGGGGCCAGGTGAGGATATTCCAAAAAAGGCCCAGTCATCTGTTCTTAACGCTACCTCGCTAACGCGGGAAATGGCGAATAGTTTAAAAGAAAAGAAAGAATCTATATATATATATATATATATATATATATATATATATATATATATATATATATATATATATATATATATATATATATATATAGTCATAGAAGGCGACTAAAGAGGAAGGGAGCGGGGGGCTGGAAACCCTCCCCTCCTTTTATTTTTACTTTCTAAAAGGGGAAACAGAAGAAGGAGTCGCGCGAGGAGTGCTCATCCACCTCGAAGGCTCAGATTAGGGTGTCTAAATGTGTGTGGATGTAACCAAGATGAGAAAAAAGGAAAGAATGGTAGTATGTTTGAGGAAAGGAGCCTGGATGTTTTGGCTCTGGGTGAAACGAAACTCAAGGGTAAATGGGAAGAGTGGTTTGGGAATGTCTTGGGAGTAAAGTCACGGGTTAGTGAGAGGACAAGAGCAAGGGAAGGAATAGCACTACTCCTGAATCAGGAGTTGTGGGAGTATGTGATAGAGTGTAAGAAAGTAAATTCTAGATTGATATGGGTAAAACTGAAAGTTGATGAAGAGAGATGGGGTATTATTGGTGCATATGCACCTTGGTATGAGAAGTAAGATCATAACAGGAAAGTGTTTTGTGAGCAGCTGAATGAGTGTGTTAGTGGTTTTCATGCACAAGACCGGGTTATAGTGATGGGTGATTTAAAAGCAAAGGTAAATAATGTGGCAGTTGAGGGAATAATTGGTATACATGGAGTGTTCAGTGTTGTAAATGGAAATGTTGAAGAGCTTGTAGATTTATGTGCTGAAAAAGGACTTGTGATTGGGAATACCTGGTTCAAAAAGAGAGATATACATAAGTATACGTATGTAAGTAGGAGGGATGACCAGAGAGAGTTATTGGATTACGTGTTAATTGATACACGCACGAAGGAGAGACTTTTGGATGTTAATGTGCTGAGAGGTGCAAATGGAGGGATGACTGATCATTATCTTGTGTAGGCGAAGATGAAGATTTCTTGGGGTTTTCAGAAAAGAAGAAAGAATGTTGGGATGAGGAGAGTGATGAGAGTAAGTGAGCTTGGGAAGGACACTTGTGTGAGGAAGTACTAAGAAGGACTGAGTACAGAATGGAAAAAGGTGATAACAATGGAAGTAAGGGGAGTGGGGGAGGAATGGGTTGTATTTAGGGAAGCGGTGATGGCTTTCGCAAAAGATACTTGTGGCATGAGAAGCGTGGGAGGTGGGCAGATTAGAAAAGGTAGTGAGTGGCGGAATGAAGAAGTAAGATTATTAGTGAAAGAAAAGAGAGAGGCATTTGAACGATTTTTGCAGGGAAAGAATGCAAATGAGTGGCAGAGGCATAAAAGAAAGAGGCAGGAGGTCAAGAGAAAGGTGCAAGAGGTGAAAAAGAGGGCAAATGAGAGTTGGGGTGAGGGAGTATCATTAAATTTCATGGAGAATAAAAAGATGTTTTAGAACGGAGGTAAATAAAGTGCGTAAGACAAGGGAGCAAATGGGAACTTCAGTGAAGGGGGCTAATAGGGAGGTGATAACAAGTAGTGGTAATGTGAGGAGATGGAGTGAGTATTTTGAAGGTTTGTTGAATGTGTTTGATGATAGAGTGGCAGATATTGGGTGTTTTGGTCGAGTTGGTGTGCAAAGTGAGAGGGTTAGGGAAAATGATTTGGTAAATAGAGAAGAGGTAGTAAAAGCTTTAATGAAGGTGAAAGCCGGCAAGGCAGCAGGTTTGGATGGAATTTATTAATAAAGGGGGTGACTATATTGTTGACTAGTTGGTAAGTTTATTTAATGTAAGTATGATTCATGATGAGGTGCCTGAGGATTGGCGGAATGCTTGCATAGTGCCATTGTACAAAGGCAAAGGGGATAAGAGTGAGTGCTAAAATTACAGAGGTATAAGTTTGTTGAGTATTCCTGGTAGAATATATGGGAGGGTATTGATTGAGAGGGTGAAGGCATGTACAGAGCAGCAGATTGGGGAATAGCAGTGTGGTTTCAGAAGTGTTAGAGGATGTGTGGATCAGGTGTTTGCTTTGAAGAATGTATGTGAGAAATACTTAGAAAAGCAAATGGATTTCTATGTAGCATTTATGGATCTGGAGAAGGCATATGATAGAGTTGATAGAGGTGCTCTGTGGAAGGTATTAAGAATATATGATGTGGGAGGCAAGTTGTTACAAGCAGTGAAAAGTTTTTATCGAGGATGTAAGGTATGTGTACGTGTAGGAAGAGAGGAAAGTGATTGGTTCTCAGTGAATGTAGGTTTGGGGCAGGGGTGTGTGATGTCTCCATGGTTGTTTAATTTGTTTATGGATGGGGTTGTTAGGGAGATGAATGCAAGAGTTTTGGAAAGAGGGGCAATTATGCAGTCTGTTGTGGATGAGAGAGCTTGGGAAGTGAGTCAGTTGTTGTTCGCTAATGATACAGCGCTGGTGGCTGATTCATGTGAGGAACTGCAGAAGCTGGTGACTGAGTTTGGTAAAGTGTGTGAAAGAAGAAAGTTAAGAGTAAATGTGAATAAGAGCAAGCTTATTAGGTACAGTATGGTTAAGGGGCAAGTCAATTGGGAGCTAAATTTGAATGAAGAAAAACTGGAGGAAGTAAAGTGTTTTAGATATATGGGATTGGATCTGGCGGCGGATGGAACAATGAAAGCGGAAGTGAATCATAGGGTGGGGGAGGGGGCGAGAATCCTGGAAGCCTTGAAGAATGTGTGGAAGTCGAGAACATTATCTCGGAGAGCAAAAATCGGTATGTTTGAAGGAATAGTGGTTCCAA
>NC_092256.1:965360-988848 GCF_036320965.1 Panulirus ornatus | reverse complement strand
ATACAACATTGTTGAAACCACTATTCCTTCAAAAATGCTAATTTTTTATTTCGGATATAATGTTCACGACTTCCAGCTATTCTTCAAGGCTCCCAGGATTTTCGCCCCCTCCCACACCGCATGATTCACTTCCGTTTCCATGGTTAAATCCGTTTCCAGATCCACTTACAAATATCTAAAACACTTCACTTCCTCCAGTTTTTCTCCATTCAAACTTACCTCCCAATTGACTTGACCCTCAAACCTACTGTACATAATAACCTTGCTCTTATTCACATTTACTCTTAACTTTCTTCTTTCACACACATTACCAAACTTAGTCACCAGCGTCTGCAGTTTCTCACATGAATCAGCCACCAGCGCTGTATCATCAGTGAACAATTGACTCACTTCCCAAGCTCTCTCATCTACAACAGACTGCATACTTGCCCCTCTTTCCAAAACTCTTGCATTCACCTCCCTAACAGCCCCATCCATAAACAAATTAAAGAACCGTGGAGACATCACACATACCTGCCGTAAACCTACATTCAATGAGAACCAATCACTTTCCTCTCTTCCTACAAGCACACATGCCTTACATCCTCGATAAAAACTTTTCACTGCTTCTAACAACTTGCCTCCCACACCATATATTCTTAATAACTTCCACGGAGCATCTCTATCAACTCTATCATATACCTTCTCCAGATCCATAAATGCTACATGCAAAGCCATTTGCTTTTCTAAGTATTTCTCACATACATTCTTCAAAGCAAACACCTGACCCACACATCCTCTACAACTTGTAAAACCACAATGCTCTTCCCCAATCTGATGCTTTGTACATGCCTTCAACCTCTCAATCAATACCTTCCCATATAATTTACCCGAATGCTCGACAAACTTATGCCTCTGTAATTTGACCACTCACTCTTATCCCTTTTGCCTTTGTACAATGGCACTAAGCACGCATTCCGCCAATCCTCAGGCACCTCACCATAAATCATACATACATTAAATAACCTTACCAACCAGTCAACAATACAGTCACCACCTTTTTTAATAAATTCCACTGCAATACCTTCCAAACCTGATGACTTGCCGGCTTTTATCTTGCGCAAAGCTTTTACTACCTCTTCTCTGTTTACCAAATCATTTTCCCTAACCCTCTCACTCTACACACCACTTCGACCAAAACACACTATATCTGCCACTCTATCATCAAACATATTCAACAAACCTTCAAAATATCCAATCCATCACCTTCTCTCATCACCACTACTTGTAATATATATATATATATATATATATATATATATATATATATATATATATATATATATATATATATATATATATATATATATTTTTTATTTTCTTTTTTAACTATTCGCCATTTCCCGCGTTAGCGAGGTAGCGTTAAGAACAGAGGACTGGGCCTTTTTTGGAATATCCTCACCCGGCCCCCTCTGTTCCTTCTTTTGGAAAATTAAAAAAAAAAGAGAGGGGAGGATTTCCAGCCCCTCGCTCCCTCCCCTTTTAGTCGCCTTCTACGACACGCAGGGAATACGTGGGAAGTATTCTTAATCCCCTATCCCCAGGGATAATATATATATATATATATATATATATATATATATATATATATATATATATATATATATATATATATATATATATATATATATATATATATATATAAATATATATATATATATGTATATATATATAAATATATATATATATGTATATATATATATATATATATATATATATATATATATATATATATATATATATATATATATATATATATATATATATATATATATATATATCCCTGGGGATAGGGGAGAAAGAATACTTCCCACGTATTCCCTGCGAGTCGTAGAAGGCGACTAAAAGGGGAGGGAGCGGGTGGCTGGAAATCCTCCCCTCTCGTTTTTTTTTTTTTTTTTGATTTTCCAGGGGAGGGAGCAGAGAAGGGGGCCAGGTGAGGATTTTCCCTCTAAGGCCCAGTCCTCTGTTCTTAGCGCTACCTCGCAAACGCGGGAAATGGCGAATAGTATGAAAAAAAAAAAAAAAAATATATATATACATATATATATATATATATATATATATATATATATATATATATATATATATAAATATATATATATATATATATATATATATATATATATATATATATATATATATATATATATATATATATATATATACATATTTTTTTTTTCTTTGTCGCTGTCTCCCGCGTTTGCGAGGTAGCGCAAGGAAACAGATGAAAGAAGTGGCCCAACCCACCCCCATACACATGTATATACATACGTCCACACACGCAAATATACATACCTACACAGCTTTCCATAATTTACCCCAGACGCTTTACATACACTGATTCAATCCACTGACAGCAGGTAAACCCCGGTATACCACATCGATCCAAATCACTCTATTCCTTGCCCTCCTTTCACCCTCCTGCATGTTCAGGCCCCGATCACACAAAATCTTTTTCACTCCATCTTTCCACCTCCAATTTGGTCTCCCACTTCTCGTTCCCTACACCTCCGACACATATATCCTCTTGATCAATCTTTCCTCACTCATTCTCTCCATGTGCCCAAACCATTTCAAAACACCCTCTTCTGCTCTCTCAACCACGCTCTTTTTATTTCCACACATCTCTCTTACCCTGACGTTATTTACTCGATCAAACCACCTCACACCACACATTGTCCTCAAACATCTCATTTCCATCACATCCATCCTCCTGCGCGCAACTTTATCCATACCCTACGCCTCGCAACCATACAACATTGGGGAACCACTATTCCTTCACACATACCCATTTTTCTTTCCGAGATAATGTTCTCGACTTCCACACATTCTTCAAGGCTCCCAGGATTTTCGCCTCCCTTCCCACCCTATGATCCACTTCCGCTTCTATGGTTCCACCCGCTGCCAGATCCCCTCCCAGATATCTAAAACACTTTACTTCCTCCAGTTTTTCTCCATTCAAACTTACAACCCAATTGACTTGACCCTCAACCCTACTGTACCTAATTACCTTGCTCTTATTCACATTTACTCTTAACTTTCTTCTTTCACACACTTTACCAAACTCAGTCACCAGCTTCTGCAGTTTCTCACATGAATCAGCCACCAGCGCTGTATCATAAGAGAACAACAACTGACTCACTTCCCAAGCTCTCTCATCCCCAACAGACTTCATACTTGCACCACTTTCGAAAACTCTTGCATTCACCTAACTAACAACCCCATCCATAAACAAATTAAACAACCATGGAGACATCACACACTCCTGCCGCAAACCTGTATTCACTGAAAACCAATCACTTTCCTCTCTTCCTACACGTACACATGCCTTACATCCTCGATAAAAACTTTTCACTGCTTCTAACAACTTTCCTCCCACACCATATATTCTTAATACCTTCCACAGAGCACCTCTATCAACTCTATCATATGCCTTCTCCAGATCCATAAATGCTACATACAAATCCATTTGCTTTTCTAAGTATTGCTCACATACATTCTTCAAAGCAAACACCAGATCCACACATCCTCTACCACTTCTTGAAACCACACTGCTCTTCCCCAATCTGATGCTCTGTACATTCCTTCACCCTGTCAATCAATACCCTCCCATATAATTTACCAGGAATACTCAACAAAGTTATACCTCTGTAATTTGAGCACTCACTCTTATCCCCTTTCCCTTTGTACAATGGCACTATGCACGCATTCCGCCAATCCTCAGGCACCTCACCATGAGTCATATATACATTAAATAACCTTACCAACCAGTCAATAATACAGTCACCCCCTTTTTTAATAAATTCCACTGCATTACCATCCAAACCTGCTGACTTGCCGGCTCTCATCTTCCGCAAAGCCTTTACTACCTCTTCTCTGTTTACCAAATAATTTTCCCTAACCCTCTCACTTTGCACACCAACTCGAACAAAACACCGTATATCCGCCACTCTATCATCAAACACATTCAACAAACCTTCAAAATATTCACTCCATCTCCTTCTCACATCACCACTACTTGTTATCACCTCCCCATTATCTCCCTTCACTGAAGTTCCCACTTGCTCCCTTGTCTTACGCACTTTATTTACATCTTTCCAGAACATCTTTTTATTCTCCCTAAAATTTAATGATACTCTCTCACCCCAACTCTCATTTGCCCTCTTTTTCACCTCTTGCACCTTTCTCTTGACCTCCTGTCTCTTTCTTTTATACTTCTCCCACTCAATTGCATTTTTTCCCTGCAAAAATCGTCCAAATGCTTCTCTCTTCTCTTTCACTAATAGTCTTACTTCTTCATCCCACCACTCACTACCCTTTCTAATGAACCCACCTCCCACTGTTTTCATGCCACAAGCATGTTTTGCGCAATCCATCACTGATTCCCTAAATACATCCCATTCCTCCCCCACTCCCCTTACTTCCATTGTTCTCACCTTTTTCCATTCTGTACTCAGTCTCTCCTGGTACTTCCTCACACAAGTCTCATTCCCAAGCTCACTTACTCTCACCACCCTCTTCACCCCAACATTCACTCTTCTTTTCTGAAAACCCATACAAATCTTCACCTTAGCCTCCACAAGATAATGATCAGACTTCCCTCCAGTTGCACCTCTCAGCACATTAACATCCAAAAGTCTCTCTTTCCCGCGCCTGTCAATTAACACGTAATCCATTAACGCTCTCTGGCCATCTCCCTTACTTACATACGTATACTTATGTATATGTCGCTTTTTAAACCAGGTATTCAAAATCACCAGTCCTTTTTCAGCACATAAATCTACAAGCTCTTTACCATTTCCATTTACAACACTGAACACCCCATATATACCATTTATTCCCTCAACTCCCACATCACTTACCTTTGCATTCAAATCACCCATCTCTATAACCCGGTCTCGTGCATCAAACCCACTAACACACTCATTCATGTATATATATATATATATATATATATATATATATATATATATATATATATATATATATATATATATATATATATATATATATATATATATCCCTGGGGATAGGGGAGAAAGAATACTTCCCACGTATTCCCAGGGTGTCGTAGAAGGCGATTAATAGGGAAGGGAGCGGAGGCTGGAAATCCTCCCCTATCATTTTTTTTTTTTTTTTTTTTTAATATTCCAAAAGAAGGAACAGAGAAGGGGCCAGGTGAGGATATTTCCTCAAAAGCCCAGTCCTCTGTTCTTAACGCTACCTCGCTAATGCGGGAAATGGTGAATAGTACGAAAGAAAGAAAGGTATATATACATACATATATATATATATATATATATATATATATATATATATATATATATATATATATATATATATATATATATATATATATATATATATATATATATATATATATATATATATATATATATATATACATATATATATATATATATATATATATATATATATATATATATATATAAATATATATATATATATACATATATATATATATATATATATATATATATATATATATATATATATATATATATATATATATATATATATATATATATATATATATATATATATATATATTGTATTTTAACTTTCTAAAATGGGAAACAGAAGAAGGAGTCACGCGGGGAGTGCTCATCCTCCTCGAAGGCTCAGATTGGGAAGCCTAAATGTGTGTGGATGTAACCAAGATGTGAAAAAAGGAGAGATAGGTAGTATGTTTGATGAAAGGAACCTGGATGTTTTGGCTCTGAGTGAAAGGGTAAAGGGGAAGAGTGGTTTGGGAATGTCTTGGGGGTAAAGTCAGGGGTTAGTGAGAGGACAAGAGCAAGTGAAGAAGTAGCACTACTCCTGAATCAGGAGTTGTGTGAGTATGTGAAACAGTGTAAGAAGGTAAATTCTAAATTGATATTGGTAAAACTGAAAGTTGATGGAAAGAAATGGGTGATTATTCATGCATATTCACTTGGGCATGAGAAGAAAAATCATGAGAGGCAAGTGTTTTGGGAGCAGCTGAATGAGTGTGTTAGTGGTTTTGATGCACAAGACCGGGTTATAGTGATGGGTGATTTGAATGCAAAGGTGAGTAATGTGGTAGTTGAGGGAATAATTGGTATACATGGGGTGTTCAGTGTTGTAAATGGAAATGGTGAAGAGCTTGTAGATTTATGTGCTGAAAAAGGACTGTTGATTGGGAATACCTGGTTTAAAAAGCGAGACATACATAAGTGTATGTATGTAAGTAGGAGAGATGGCGAGAGAGCGTTATTTGATTACGTGTTAATTGATAGACGCACGAAAGAGAGACTTTTGGATGTTAATGTGCTGAAAGGTTCAACTGGAGTGAAGTCTGATCATTATCTTGTGGAGGCGAAGGTGAAGATTAGTGGGAGTTTTCAGAAAAGAAGAGACAATGTTGGGGTGAAGAGAGTGGTGAGAGTAAGTGAGCTTGGGAAGGAGACTTGTGTGAGGAAGTACCAGGAGAGACTGAGTACAGAATGGAAAAAGGTGAGAACAAGGGAGGTAAGGGGAGTGGGGGTGGAATGGGATGTATTTGAGGAAGCAGTGATTGCTTGCGCAAAAGATGCTTGTGGCATGAGAAGCATGGCAGGTGGGTTTATTAGAAAAGGTAGTGAGTGGTGCGATGAAGAGGTAAGATTATTAGTGAAAGAGAAGAGAGAGGCATTTGGACGATTTTTGCAGGTAAAAAATACAAATGAGTCGGAGAGGTATAAAAGAAAGAGGCATGAGATCAAGAGAAAGGTGCAAGAGGTGAAAAAGAGGGCAAATGAGAGTTGGGGTGAGAGAGTATCATTAAAATTCAGGGAGAATAAAAAGATGTTTTGGAAGGAGGTAAATAAAGTGCGTAAGACAAGGGAGGAAATGGGAACTTCAGGGAAGCGGGCTAATGGGAAGATGATAACAAGTAGTGGTGATGTGAGAAGGAGATGGGGTGAGTATTTTGAAGGTTTGTTGAATGTGTTTGAGGATAGAGTGGCAGATATAGGGTGTTTTGGTCCAGGTGGTGTGCAAAGCGAGAGGGTTAGGGAAAATGTTTTAGTAAATAGAGAAGAGGTAGTAAAAGCTTTACGGAAGATGAAAGCCTACAAGGCAGCAAGTTTGGATGGTATTGTAGTGGAATATATTAAAAAAGGGGGTGACTATATTGTTGACTGGTTGGTAAGGTTATTTAATGTGTGCATGATTCATGGTGAGGTGCCTGAGGATTGGCGGAATGCTTGCATAGTCCCATTGTAAAAAGGCAAAGGGGATAAGAGTGAGTGCCCAAATTACAGAGGTATAAGTTTGTTGAGTATTCCTGGGAAATTGTATGGGAGGGTATTGATTGAGAGGGTGAAGGCATGTACAGCGCATCAGATTGGGGAAGAGCAGTGTGGTTTCAGAAGTGGTAGAGGATGTGTGGATTAGATGTTTCCTTTGAAGAATGTATGCGATAAATCTTAGAAAAACAAGTGGATTTGTATGTAGCGTTTATGGATCTGGAGAAGGCATATGATAGAGTTGATAGAGATGCTCTGTGGAACGTTTTAAGAATATATAGTGTGGGAGGCAAGTTGTTAGAAGCAGTGAAAAGTTTTTATCGAGGATGTAAGGCATGTGTACGTGTAGGAAGAGAGGAAAGTGATTGTTTCTCAGTGAATGTAGGTTTGCGGCAGGGTTGTGTAATGTCTCTATGGTTGTTTAATTTGTTTATGGATAGGGTTGTTAGGGAGGTAAATGCAAGAGTTTTGGAAAGAGGGGCAAGTATGCAGTCTGTTCTGGATGAGAGAGCTTGGGAAGTGAATCAGTTGTTGTTCGCTGATGATACAGCGCTGATGGCTGAGTTTGGTAAAGTGTGTGAAAGAAGAAAGTTAAGAGTAAATGTGAATAAGAGCAAGGTTATTAGGTACAGTAGGATTGAGGGTCAAGTTAATTGGGAGGTAAGTTTGAATGGAGAATGAGTGAAGAAAGATTGACCAAGAGGATATATATGTCAGAGGTGGAGGGAACGAGGAGAAGTGGGAGACCAAATTGGAGGTGGAAAGATGGAGTGAAAAAGATTTTGAGTGATCGGGGCCTGAACATGCAGGAGTATGAAAGGCGTACAAGGAATAGAGTGAATTGGAACGATTTTGTATACCGGGGTCGACGTTCTGCCAATGGATTGAGCCAGGGCATGTGAAGCGTCTGGGGTAAACCATGGAAAGTTCTGTGGTGCCTGGATGTGGAAAGGGAGCTGTGGTTTCGGTGCATTATTACATGACAGCTAGAGACTGAGTGTGAACGAATGGGGCCTTTGTTGTCTTTTACTAGCACTACGTCGCACACCTGGGGGGTTGTTATTCCATGTATGGCGGGGTGGCGATGGGAATAAATAAAGGCAGACAGTATGAATTATGTACATGTGTATATATGTGTATATCAGTGTGTGTATATATATGTGTCCATTGAGATGTATAGGTATATATATTGTGCGTGTGTGGACATGTATGTATATACATGGGTATGTGGGAGGGTTGGGCCATTCTTTCGTCTGTTTCATTGCGCTACATCGCTAACATGGGAGACAGCCACAAAGCAAAATAAATAATAAAAAAATGAATTTATATATATATATATATATTTTTTTTTATTATCTTTATTTTGCTTTGTCGCTGTTTCCCCGCCTGCGAGGTAGCGCAAGGAAACCGACGAAAGAAATGGCCCAACCCACCCCCACACACATGCACACACACACACACGTCCACACACGCAAACCTACACACCCACACATCCCTACGTACACACATATATACACACAGAGACACACACATATACACACACGCACACAAACAACACTGTCTGCCCCTACTCACCCCCATCGCCACTCCGCCACACACGGTATAACATCCCCCTCCCCCTCGTGTGCGCGACGCAGCGCTAGGAAAAGAAAACAAAGGCCTCATTCGCTCACACTCAATCTCCTGCTGTCAAGCAATAATGCCCGAAACCACAGCTCCCTCTCCACATCCATGCCCCACAGAACTTTCCATGGTTTACTCCAGACGCTTCACATGCCCTGATTCAATCCATTGACAGCACGGCGACCCCGGTATACCACATCGATCCAATTCACTTTTTTCCTTGCCCGCCTTTCACCCTCCTGCATGTTCAAGCCCCGATCAGTCAAAATCTTCTTCACTCCATCTTTCCACCTCCAATTTGGTCTCCCACTTCTCCTCGTTCCCTCCACCTCCGACACATATATCCTCTTGGTCAATCTTTCCTCACTCATTCTCTCCATGTGACCAAACCATTTCAAAACACTCTCTTCTTCTCTCTCAACCAAGCTCTTTTTATTTCCACACATCTCTCTTACTCTATCATTACTTACTCAATTAAACCACCTCACACCACATATTGTCCTCAAACATCTCATTTCCAGCACGTCCACCCTCCTGCGGACAACTCAATCCATAGCCAACGCCTCGCAGCCATACAACATTATTGGAACCACTATTCCTTCAAACATAGGCATTTTTGCTCTCGCAGGTACTGTTCTCGACTTCCACACACATTCTTCAAGGCTCCCAGGATTTTCGCCCATCCCCCACCCTATGATTTACTTCCGCTTCCATGGTTCCATCCGCTGCCAGATCCACTCCCAGATATCTAAAACACTTTACTTCCTCCAGGTTTTCTCCATTCAAACTTACCTCCCAGTTGACTTGAACCTCAACCCTACTGTATCTAATAACCTTGCTCTTATTCACATTTACTCTTAACTTTCTTCTTTCACACACTTTACGAAACTCAGTCACCAGCTTCTGCAGTTTCTCACATGAATCAGCCACCAGCGTTGTATCGCCAGCGAACAACACCTGACTCACTTCGCAAGCTCTCTCATCACCAACAAACTGCGTACTTGCCCCTCTTTCCAAAACTCTTGCATTCACCTCCCTAACAAACCCATCCATAAACAAATTAAACGATCATGGAGACATGAGACATCCCTGCCGCAAACCTACATTCACTGAGAACCAATCGCTTTCCTCTCTTCCTACACGTACACATGCCTTACATCCTCGATAAAAACTTTTCAGTGCTTCTAACAACTTCCCTCCCACACCATACATTCTTAGTACCTTCCACAGAGCATCTCTATCAACTCTATCATATGCCTTCTCCAGATCCATAAATGCTACATACAAATCCATTTGCTTTTCTAAGTATTTCTCACATACATTCTTCAAAGCAAACACCTGATCCACACATCCTCTACCACTTCTGAAACCACACTGCTCATCCCCAATCTGATGCTCTGTACATGCCTTCACCCTCTCAATCAATACCCTCCCATATAATTTACCAGGAATACTCAACAAACTTGTACCTCTGTAATTTGGGTACTCACCCTTATCCCCTTTGCCTTTGTACAATGGCACTATGCAAGCATTCCGCCAATCCTCAGGCACCTCACTATGAATCATACATACATTAAATAACCTTACCAACCAGTCAACAATATAGTCATCCCCTTTTTTAATAAATTCCACTGCAATGCCATCCAAACCTGCTGCCTTGCCGGCTTTCATCTTCCGCAACGCTTTTACTACCACTTCTCTGTTTACCAAATCATTTTCCCTAACCCTCTCGCTTTGCACACCACCTCGACCAAAACACCTTATATCTACCACTCTATCATCAAACACATTCAACAAACCTTCAAAATACTCACTCCATCTTCTTCTCACATCACCACTACTTGTTATCACCTCCTCATTAACCCCCTTCACTGAAGTTTCCATTTGCTCCCTTTTCTTATGCACTTTATTTACCTCCTTACAGAACATCTTTTTATTCTCCCTAAAATTTAATGATACTCTCTCACCCCAACTCTCATTTGCCCTCTTTTTCACCTCTTGCCCCTTTCTCTTGACCTCCTGTCTCTTTCTTTTATACATCTGTCACTCATTTTCATTTTTCTTCGCAAAAATCGTCCAAATCTCTCTCCCTTCTCTCTCACTAGTAATCTTGTTTCTTCATCCCACCAATTACTACACTTTCTAATCAACCCACCTCCCCCTCTTCTCATGCCACAAGCATCTTTTGCGCAAGCCATCACTGCTTTCTTAAATACATCCCATTCCTCCCCCACTCCCCTTACCTCCTTTGTTCTCAACTTTTTCCATTCTTTAATCAGTCTCTCCAGTTACTTCCTCACACAAGTCTCCCTCCCAAGCTCACTCTCACCATCCTCTTCACCCCAACATTCTCTCTTCTTATCTGAAAACCCCTACAAATATTCACCTTCTCCTCCACAAGATAATGATCAGACATCCCTCTAGTTGCACCTCTCAGCACATTAACATCCAAAAGTCTCTTTTTCTCGCGCCAGTCAATTAACATGTAATCGAATAACGCTCTCTGGCCATCTCTCCTACTTACATACGTATACTTATATATATCTATCTTTTTAAACCAGGTATTCCCAATCACCATTCCTTTTTCAGCACATAAATCTACAAGCTCTTCACCATTTCCATTTACAACACTGAACACCCCATGTATACCAATTATTCCCTCAACTGCCAGATTACTCACTTTTGCATTCAAATAACCCATCACTATATATATATATATATATATATATATATATATATATATATATATATATATATATATATATATATATATATATATATATATATATATATATATATATATATATATATATATATATATATATATATATATATATATTTTTTTTTTTTTTTATACTTTGTCGCTGTCTCCCGCGTTTGCGAGGTAGCGATATATATATATATATATATATATATATATATATATATATATATATATATATATATATATATATATATATATATATATATATATATATATATATATATATATATATATATATATGTATAAATATATATATATATATTCATATATATATATATATATATATATATATATATATATATATATATATATATATATATATATGTATATAGTGAGAGTGGTGAGAGTAAGTGAGCTTGGGAGGGAGACTTGTGTGCGGAACTACCAAGAGAGTATGAGTACAGAATGGAAAAAGGTGAGAACAAAGGTGGTAAGGGGAGTGGGGGAGGAATGGGATGTATTTAGGAAAGCAGTGATGGCTTGCGCAAAAGATGCTTGTGGCATGAGAAGCGTGGGAGGTGGGTTGATTAGAAAAGGTAGTGAGTGGTGGGATGAAGAAGTAAGATTATTAGTGAAAGAGACGAGAGAGGCATTTGAACGATTTCAGCAAAAAAAAAAAAAAAAAAAAAAAAAAAAAAAATGCAAATGAGTGGGAGAGGTATAAAAGAAAGAGGCAGGAGGTTAAGAGAAAGGTGCAAGAGGTGAAAAAGAGGGCAAATGAGAGTTAGGATGAGAGAGTATCATTAAATTTCAGAGAGAATAAAAAGATGTTTGGAAGGAGGTAAATAAAGTGCGTAAGACAAGGGATCAAATGGGAACTTCAGTGAAGGGGGCTAATGGAGAGGTGATAACAAGTAGTGGTGATGTGAGAAGGAGATAGAGTGAGTATTTTGAAGGTTTGTTGAATGTGTTTGATGATAGAGTGGCAGATGTGGGGTGTCTTGGTCGAGGTTGTGTACAAAGTAAGAGTGTTAGGGAAAATGATTTGGTAAATAGAGAAGAGGTAGTAAAAGCTTTACGGAGGATGAAAGCCGGCAAAGCAGTAGGTTTGGATTGCATTGCAGTGGAATTTATTAAAAAAGGGGGTGACTGTATTGTTGACTGGTTGGTAAGGTTATTTAATGTACGTATGATTCATGGTGAGGTGCCTGAGGATTGGCGGAATACTTGTATAGTGCCATTGTACAAAGGGAAAGGGGATAAGAGTGAGTGCTCAAATTATAAAGGTATAAGTTTGTTGAGGATTTCTGGTAAATTATATGGGAGGGTATTGATTGAGAGGGTGAAGGCATGTACAGAGCATCAGATTGGGGAAGAGCAGTGTGGTTTCAGAAGTGGTAGAGGATGTGTGGATCAGGTGTTTGCTTTGAAGAATGTATGCGAGAAATACTTAGAAAAACAAATGGATTTGTATGTAGCATTTATGGATCTGGAGAATGCATATGATAGAGTTGATAGAGATGCTCTGTGGAAGGTATTAAGAATATATGGTGTGGGAGGCAAGTTTTTAGAAGCAGTGAAAAGTTTTTATCGAGGATGTAAGGCATGTGTACGTGTAGGAAGAGAGGAAAGTGATTGGTTCTCAGCGAATATAGGTTTCCGACAGGGGTGTGTGATGTCTCCATGGTTGTTTAATTTGTTTATGGATGGGGCTGTTAGGGAGGTGAATGAAAGAGTTTTGGAAAGAGGGGCAAGTATGCAGTCTGTTGGGGATGAGAGAGCTTGGGAAGTGAGTCAGTTGTTGTTCTCTGATGATACAGTGCTGGTGGCTGATTCATGTAAGAAACTGCAGAAGCTGGTAACTGAGTTTGGTAAAGTGTGTGAAAGAAGAAAGTTAAGAGTAAATGTGAATAAGAGCAAGGTTATTAGGTACAATAGGGTTGATGGTCAAGTCAACTGGGAAGTAAGTTTGAATGGGGAAAAGCTGGAGGAAGTGAAGTGTTTTAGATATCTGGGAGTGGATCTGGCAGCGGATGGAACCAAGGAAGTGGAAGTGAATCATCGGGTGGGAAAGGTAGCGAAAATTCTGGGAGCCTTAAAGAATGTTTGGAAGTCAAGAACATTATCTAGGAAAGCAAAAATGGGTATGTTTGAGTTAATATTGGTTCCAACAATGTTGTACGGTTGCAAAGTGTGGGCTATGGATAGAGTGTGCGCAGGAGGGTGGATGTGCTGGACAGGAGATGTTTGAGGACAATATGTGGTGTGAGGTGGTTTGATCGAGTAAGTAATGTAAGGGTGAGAGAGATGTGTGGAAATAAAAAGAGTGTGGTTGAGAGAGCAGAAGAGGGTGTTTTGAAATGGTTTGGTCACATTCAGAGAATGAGTGAGGAAAGATTGACGAAGAGGATATATGTGTCAGAGGTGGAGGGAACGAGGAGAAGTGGGAGACCAAATTGGAGGTGGAAAGATGGATTGAAAAAGATTTTGAGTGATCGGGGCCTGAACATGCAGGAAGGTGAAAGGCGTGCAAGGAATAAAGTGAATTGGAACGATGTGGTATACCGGGGTCGACGTGCTGTCAATGGATTGGACCAGGGCATGTGAAGCGTCTGGGGTAAACCGTGCAAAGTGTGTGGGGCCTGGATATGGAAAGGGAGCTGTGGTTTCGGTGCATTTTTACACGACAGCTAGAGACTGAGTGTGAACGAATGGGGCCTTTGGTGATTTTCTTAACGCTATCTCGCACACATGAGGGGGGAGGGGGTTGTTATTCCATGTGTGGCGAGATGGCGATGGGAACAAATAAAGGCAGACAGTATGAACTATGTACATGCGTATATGTGTATATGTCTGTGTGTGTATATATATGTGTACATTGAGATGTATAGGTATGTATGTTGTGCGTGTCTGGACATGTATGTATATACATGTGTATATGGGTGGTTTGGGCCATTCTTTCGCCTGTTTCCTTGCGATACCTCGCTAACGCGGGAGACAGCGATAAAGCAGAATAGATAATAAATAATAAAATATATATATATATATATATATATATATATATATATATATATATATATATATATATATATATATATATATATATATATATATATACATTATATATATATATATATATATATATATATATATATATATATATATATATATATATATATATATATATATATATATATATATATATATATATATATATATATATATATATATATCTATATCTATATATATTCTATCCCTGGGGATAGGGGAGAAAGAATACTTCCCACGTATTCCCTGCGTGTCGTAGAAGGCGACTAAAAGGGAAGGGAGCGGGGGGCTGGAAATCCTCCCCTCATTTTTTTTCTTTTTTCTTTTTTTTTAATTTTCCAAAAGAAGGAACAGAGAAGAGGGCCAGGTGAGGATATTTCCTCAAAGGCCCAGTCCTCTGTTCTTAACGCTACCTCGCTGTCACGGGAAATTGCGGATAGTATGAAAAAAAAAAAAAAAAAAATATATATGTGTATATATATATATATATATATATATATATATATATATATATATATATATATATATATATATATATATATATATATATATATATATATATATATATATATATATATATATTTTTTTTTTTTTTTTTTTTTTTTTATACTTTGTCGCTGTCTCCCGCGTTTGCGAAGTAGCGCAAGGAAACAGACGAAAGAAATGGCCCAACCCCCCCCCCATACACATGTACATACACACATCCACACACGCAAATATACATACCTACACAGCTTTCCATGGTTTACCCCAGACGCTTCACATGCCTTGATTCAATCCACTGACAGCACGTCAACCCCTGTATACCACATCGCTCCAATTCACTCTATTCCTTGCCCTCCTTTCACCCTCCTGCATGTTCAGGCCCCGATCACACAAAATCTTTTTCACTCCATCTTTCCACCTCCAATTTGGTCTCCCTCTTCTCCTCGTTCCCTCCACCTCCGACACATATATCCTCTTGGTCAATCTTTCCTCACTCATTCTCTCCATGTGCCCAAACCATTTCAAAACACCCTCTTCTGCTCTCTCAACCACGCTCTTTTTATTTCCACACATCTCTCTTACCCTTACGTTACTTACTCGATCAAACCACCTCACACCACACATTGTCCTCAAACATCTCATTTCCAGCACATCCATCCTCCTGCGCACAACTCTATCCATAGCCCACGCCTCGCAACCATACAACATTGTTGGAACCACTATTCCTTCAAACATACCCATTTTTGCTTTCCGAGATAATGTTCTCGACTTCCACACATTTTTCAAGGCTCCCAAAATTTTCACCCCCTCCCCCACCCTATGATCTACTTCCGCTTCCATGGTTCCATCCGCTGACAGATCCACTCCCAGATATCTAAAACACTTCACTTCCTCCAGTTTTTCTCCATTCAAACTCACCTCCCAATTGACTTGACCCTCAACCCTACTGTACCTAATAAACTTGCTCTTATTCACATTTACTCTTAACTTTCTTCTTCCACACACTTTACCAAACTCAGTCACCAGCTTCTGCAGTTTCTCACATGAATCAGCCACCAGCGCTGTATCATCAGCGAACAACAACTGACTCACTTCCCAAGCTCTCTCATCCCCAACAGACTTCATACTTGCCCCTCTTTCCAAAACTCTTGCATTTACCTCCCTAACAACCCCATCCATAAACAAATTAAACAACCATGGAGACATCACACACCCCTGCCGCAAACCTACATTCACTGAGAACCAATCACTTTCCTCTCTTCCTACACGTACACATGCCTTACATCCTCGATAAAAACTTTTCACTGCTTCTAACAACTTGCCTCCCACACCATATATTCTAAATACCTTCCACAGAGCATCTCTATCAACTCTATCATATGCCTTCTCCAGATCCATAAATGCTACATACAAATCCATTTGCTTTTCTAAGTATTTCTCACATACATTCTTCAAAGCAAACACCTGATCCACACATCCTCTACCACTTCTGAAACCGCACTGCTCTTCCCCAATCTGATGCTCTGTACATGCCTTCACCCTCTCAATCAATACCCTCCTATATAATTTACCAGGAATACTCAACAAACTTATACCTCTGTAATTTGAGCACTCACTCTTATCCCCTTTGCCTTTGTACAATGGCACTATGCACGCATTCCGCCAATCCTCAGGCACCTCACCATGAGTCATACATACATTAAATAACCTTACCAACCAATCAACAATACAGTCACCCCCTTTTTTAATAAATTCCACTGCAATACCATCCAAACCTGCTGCCTTGCCGGCTTTCATCTTCCGCAAAGCTTTCACTACCTCTTCTCTGTTTACCAAATCATTTTCCCTAACCCTCTCACTTTGCACACCACCTCGACCAAAACACCCTATATCTGCCACTCTGTCATCAGACACATTCAACAAACCTTCAAAATACTCATTCCATCTCCTTCTCACATCACCACTACTTGTTATCACCTCCCCATTTACGCCCTTCACTGAAGTTCCCATTTGCTCCCTTGTCTTACGCACCCTATTTACCTCCTTCCAGAACATCTTTTTATTCTCCCTAAAATTTACTGATAGTCTCTCACCCCAACTCTCATTTGCCCTTTTTTTCACCTCTTGCACCTTTCTCTTGACCTCCTGTCTCTTTCTTTTATACTTCTCCCACTCAATTGCATTTTTTCCCTGCAAAAATCGTCCAAATGCCTCTCTCTTCTCTTTCACTAATACTCTTACTTTTTCATCCCACCACTCACTACCCTTTCTAAACAGCCCACCTCCCACTCTTCTCATGCCACAAGCATCTTTTGCGCAATCCATCACTGATTCCCTAAATACATCCCATTCCTCACCCACTCCCCTTACTTCCATTGTTCTCACCTTTTTCCATTCTGTACACAGTCTCTCCTGGTACTTCCCCACACAGGTCTCCTTCCCAAGCTCACTTACTCTCACCACCTTCTTCACCCCAACATTCACTCCTCTTTTCTGAAAACCTATACTAATCTTCACCTTAGCCTCCACAAGATAATGATCAGACATCCCTCCAGTTGCACCTCTCAGCACATTAACATCCAAAAGTCTCTCTTTCGCACGCCTGTCATTTAACACGTAATCCAATAACGCTCTCTGGCCATCTCTCCTACTTACATAAGTATACTTATGTATATCTCGCTTTTTAAACCAGGTATTCCCAATCATCAGTCCTTTTTCAGCACATAAATCTACAAGCTCTTCACCATTTCCATTTACAACACTGAACACCCCATGCATACCAATTATTCCCTCAACTGCCACATTACTCACCTTTGCATTCAAATCACCCATCACTATAACCCGGTCTCGTGCATCAAAACCGCTAACACACTCATTCAGCTGCTCCCAAAACACTTGCCTCTCATGATCTTTCTTCTCATGCCCAGGTGCATATGCACCAATAATCACCCACCTCTCTCCATCAACTTTCAATTTTACCCATATTAATCGAGAATTTACTTTCTTACATTCTATCACATACTCCCACAACTCCTGTTTCAGGAGTATTGCTACTCCTTCCCTTGCTCTTGTCCTCTCACTAACCCCTGACTTCACTCCCCAGACATTTCCAAACCACTCTTCCCCTTTACCCTTGAGCTTCGTTTCACTCAGAGCCAAAACATCCAGGTTCCTTTCCTCAAACATACTACCTATCTCTCCTTTTTTCACATCTTGGTTACATCCACACACATTTAGGCACCCCACTCTGAGCCTTCGAGGAGGATGATCACTCCCCACGTGACTCCTTCTTCTGTTTCCCATTTTAGAAAGTTAATACAAGGAGGGGAGGATTTCCGGCCCCCCGCTCCCGTCCCCTCTAGTCGCTTTCTACGACACGCGAGGAATACGTGGGAAGTATTCTTTCACCCCTATCCCCAGGGATAATATACATATATATATACATATACACACACACACACACATACACACACATACGCACATACACACACACACACACACACATACATATATATACATATGAAAAATGTAAGAAACAATTTAGAAAACAAACTTTTAGCTTGAAATGAATGAAAAAAAATGAATGTCACATAATGGTTCAACCTGTGGCTATGGAAAAGGAAATATACAATTTATTCACACAAACGTCAATAGCAGTTCTCATCAATTTCACCACTGTATCAATAAGCTTCAATGTCTAAGCTACATTTTTCTCCAACTTCACTATTTTCTTGTCAAAAACACCATGCATGAAAACTATCACTCCAGTAACACAACTATAAACATTTACTTCCCCTTTAAAAGTTCTGGGGAAGTCTGTCTCGATACACTGCGGCGAGGCGACGCGACGCTGACACAATCACTGTCACAATATCACTTCTGCCTCCTCAAGTCAATCTCTCAGCCACAGTGCAGGCCTTCATCGTCGAAATCGGTCTTGCCTTCAGACGTCTTATCGATGTCTCTTGAAGCATTTCCCATCCACTTTTCAGGGGTGTTGTATATTTCAGATGAATTAACTTGCGGGTGTTATATATATATATATATATATATATATATATTTATTCACTTTGCCCCGTCGCCGTCCCCCGCACCAGCGAGGCAGCGCAAGGAAACAGACGAAATATATATATATATTGGAAAGGATCACAAGTTTTGCGCGTGATCAAGATATTCCTATGAATCCACGGGGAAAATGAAACACGAAAAGTTCGGGTTTCATTCTCCCCGTGGACTCACAGGAATATATATACATATATATATTTTCTTTCTTTCTTTCAAACTATTCGCCATTCCCCGTGTTAGCGAGGTAGTGTTAAGAACATAGGACTGGACCTCCGAGGGAACATCCAAAAGAAGGAACAGAGAAGGGGGCCATATGAGGATATTCCCTCAAAGGCCCAGTCCTCTGTTCTTAACGCTACCTCGCTAATGCGGGAAATGGCGAATAGTATGAAAAAAAAAAAAAAAAAAAAAATATATATATATATATATATATATATATATATATATATATATATATATATATATATATATATATATATATATATGTATATATACATATATATATATATATATATATATATATATATATATATATATATATATATATATATATATATATATATATGTATATATACATATATATATATATATATATATATATATATATATATATATATATATATATATATATATATATATATATATATATATATATATATATATATATATATATATATATATATATATATATATATATATATATATATATATATATATATATATATATATATATATATATATATATATATATATATATATATATATATATATATATATATATATATATATATATATATATATATATATATATATATATATATATATATATATATATATATATATATATATATATATATATATATATATATATATATATATATATATATATATATATATATATATATATATATATATATATATATATATATATATATATATATATATATATATATATATATATATCTTTCTTTCTTTCATACTATTCGCCATTTCCCGCGTTAGCAAGGTAGCGTTAAGAACAGAGGACTGGGCCTCTGAGGGAATATCCTCACCTGGCCTCGTTCTCTGTTCCCTCTTATGGAAAATTAAAAAAAACGAGAGGGGAGTATTTCCAGCCCTCCACTCCCTCCGCTTTTAGTCGCCTTCTATGACACGCAGGGAATACGTGGGAAGTATTCTTTCTCCCCTATCCCCTATTTTATTCTTAAGGCATATATTTGTGCTTTACAGTAATCAAGTGGTTCAAAACTTTAGATGATATAACTTATTTAACCTCATAAGGTTAAGTAAACCATACTCTAGAAAGGAACATTGTAAACTTAAAAAAGATAATTTGCAAAGAATGATTTAGAACGTTCATGAAAAGTCCGCCAGGTACATTTCCCTTAAAATGCAATTTCTACAACATGTTTAGACCATGACAAATGTCCAAGTCATGCCGAGAAAGTCTTTGCTAATTCTTCAAGAGCTGACATAAATTGTTCTTCTTCTGTGGTGCTCACTTTGGTAGACGCTAGTGGCAGGTGCGTAGGTACAGGACATCTATCTTGGAAAAAAAGTCCTGATGGATGCCCAAGGCTGCATTAGATATTATCAACCACACCGCACAATCTGCTCCTTTTGCTGGAGTTCTCAATTTGTCCTTCATCTTGTTGTAAAATTCTGGCATGGAAGTCCTAACAGCAGGAGTGTCTGCCCAGCCAGGGTGCATGCAGGAAAAATGAACCTCTGGGTGTTGCTTGGCGTACTGCTCTGTCATCACCACCTGTTGTCTTTTGTTTTGAGAATAGATCATAGTACCATCAAATGGGTTCATCTTCTCACACTGCAAATCATCAGCCTTAAGCCTCTGAACCAACATTCCCCCTGATGTAACTATCAACACCCGTGATTTTTCACTTTTCTTTAATAATGGAAGAAGGTTGGATGTGAGAATGTGGGGAGCAAGAGTGTTTGTTGCAAAGTTCTTCTCTATGTTGTCTTCTGTCACTCCTCTATTGCGAATCATACACCCAGCATTGTTTACCAGTACATCTAATTTTTCATTGTTATCACAGAAGTCACTGGCAAATTTATAAACATCCCTGGATTTTGCCATGTCCAAAATGTGGAGAAATATATTCTCATTGTTGGTTGCTTCAATTATTTCAGTCTTGACCTCCGCCGTTTTTCGCGTTCCCTAGAAAGCGAAAGGTAAGAGACGAGGAAAGACATATCTCCTCATGTACACATATATATGCGTATGTGCATTTACACGTAGATATATAAAGAAATATACAAGTATATACACACATATGCATACATATACATTCTTACATACATGTATAATTAATTATACTTGTTCGCCCTTATCCATATCCTGTGTCACCCAAACTCATAGGTATCAGCATCACCACCTCATACGTCTGCGAGATAGCGTCAAGAAACAGACAAAGAGACGCCGCATCCGCTCACATTCTGTCTCTAGGTGTCATGTGTAATGCACTGAAACCGCAGTTCCCTCTCCAAATCCAGATCCAGAGATCTTTACATGGTTTACCCAGACGTTTCACACGTCCTGATTGAGTCCAATGACGGCATGTTGAATCCAGTAAACCACTTCGTTCTAATTCACTCTTTTCTGTGCACACCTTTCACCCTCCTACATGTTCAGGCCCCGATCGCTTAAAATCTTTTTCATTCCATCCTTCCACCCTCCCATCCTTGCCTTCTCCAGATCCATAAATGCTACATACAAATCCATTTGCTTTTCTAAGTATTTCTCACATACATTCTTCAAAGCAAACACCTGATCCACACATCCTCTACCACTTCTGAAACCACACTGCTCTTCCCCAATCTGATGCTCTGTACATGCCTTCACCCTCTCAATCAATACACTCCCATATAATTTCCTAGGAATACTCAACAAACTTATACCCATGTAATTTGAGCTCACTTTTATCCTCTTTGCCTTTTTACAAAGGCACTATGAAAGGATTCTGCCAATCCTCATGCACTTCACTATGAGTCATACATACATCAAATAACCTTACCAACCAGTCAACAATACAGTCACCCCCTTTTTTAATAAATTCCACTGCAATACCATCCAAGCCTTGCCGGCTTTCATCTTCCACAAAGTTTTTACTACCTCTTCTCTGTTTACCAAATAATTCTCCATAACCCTCTCACTTTGCATACCACCT
The DNA here is from genome assembly GCF_036320965.1 of Panulirus ornatus. NCBI lineage: Eukaryota > Metazoa > Arthropoda > Malacostraca > Decapoda > Palinuridae > Panulirus > Panulirus ornatus. The sequence continues at coordinate 966,421 of NC_092256.1, read as the reverse complement.
CGACCAAAACACCCTATGTCTGTCACTCTATCATCAAACACATTCAACAAACCTTCAAAATACTTACTCCATCTCCTTCTCTCATCACCACTACTTATTATAACCACCCTATTAACCCCCTTCACTGAAGTTCCCATTTGTTCCCTTGCCTTATGCACTTTATTTACCTCATTCTAAAACATCTTTTTATTCTCCCTAAAATTTTCTTATACTCTCTCACCCCAACTCTCATTTGCCCCCTTTTTCACCTCTTGCACGTTTCTCTTGACCTCCTGCCTTTTTCTTTTATACATCTCCCACTCATTTGCATCATTTCCCTGCAAAAATCGTCGAAATGCCTCTCTCATCTCTTTCACTAATAATCTTACTTCTTCATCCCACCACTCACAACCTTTTCTAATCTGCCCACCTCCCACGCTTCTCATGCCACAAGCATCTTTTGCCCAAGCCATCACTGCTTCCCTATCTACATCCCATTCCTACCCCCCCCCCCCCTCTACTTACGTCCTTTGTTCTCACCTTTTTTCATTCTGTACTGAGTCTCTCCTGGTACTTCCTCACGCATGTCTCCTCCCAAGCTCACTTACTCTCACCACTCTTTTGAACCACAACATTCTTTCTTCTTTTCTGAAAACCTCTACAAATCTTCACCTTCGCCTCTAGAAGATCATGATCAGACATCCTTCTAGTTGCAAATCTAATCACAATAACACCCAAAACTCTCTCTTTCGCGCGCCTATCAATCAACACGTAATCCAATAACGCTCTCTGGCCCTCTTTTCTACTTACATACTTATACTTATGTATGTCCCTCTTTTTAAACCAGGTATTCCCAATCACCAGTCCTTTTTCAGTACATAAGTCTACATGCTCTTCACCATTTCCATGTACAACACTGAACACCCCATGTACACCAATTATTCCCTCAATTGCCACATTACTCACCTTTGCATTCAAATCACCCATCACTATAACCCGGTATCGTGCATCAAAACTACTAACACACTCACTCAGCTGCTCCCAAAACACTTGCCTCTCATGATCTTTCATATTATTATTAT
>NC_092256.1:910360-962860 GCF_036320965.1 Panulirus ornatus | reverse complement strand
TCCAATGCACTCATACGCTGACCACTCAACACTGCATTCATACACATTCTTAAATTCTATCCCCTCTTCTCTCACTCGATCCGAATTTCGTCTTGACACAGCCTCCTCAATATACTCAGACTTTGACATGATATCTGAGTAGAGTTGACCAAATCAGATTCTACAAATCTCTCCATCTAAATTCCTCACAACTCTCGTATCTCCTTTGACGTTCTGTAATTCACCCTCTTGACTCAATGAACATAGTTAGCACTACTGTAACATCCACTCTTTCTTGGAAACCACACATTATCGGGGTAGCAAAGTTTGCCTCTAAGAAACTGGGTGTCCTGTTTAGATGTCGAAACCTCTTTTCTTCTGAACAGTTGCTCCTTTTATACAAGTTGATTTGTCCATGTATGGAGTATTGCTTTTACATTTGGGGTGCCTCTAGCTCTGCATCTTTACTTGACAGAACTGAGTCGAAAGCGATCCGCCTCATGAAATATCCTAGGCTAACATCCATGTTTTACCTTCTTGCCTTACGCTGTAATGTTAGTTTTCTGGCCCTTTCCTTTAGGTAATGCTTTGGCCTTTGCTTCCGAGAGCTGGATTCTTGCATGCCCACACCACTAGCCAGACCACGCAATACTTGGCAAGCTGCTGCGTTAATTGATTATTGTATGGCCATCAGCAACTCAAGGGTGGGCCGTTTTGACACCTACTTGTTTCCCTACACGTCGAAGATCTGAAATTCCCTACCCTTTCATGTTTTTTTCCAATAACTATTCCCTGACACATTTCAAAAGACATAAATATTCATAAATATTTTCCCTTGTCTTTTATTTTCCTTCTAATAATTCTTTCTATATTTCAGTTAAGGACTGGCCTTGATGTAGACTTTTGTCCGTGACTGGAGCTTTCAATACGAAAAACACTACGTATACTTCATAAGACCAATTTGCAATGAGGAAATATTGTAAATTATCACTTTAGTTGAACTGTACATGTATTACCCATTTGGTATGTTTCTTGTCAAACAGGTCAAATTTCTTTATTCTAGCGGCATGATATACGCTTCATGTGGCCCACGGCCTACATCCCAGCAGCTTCTTAAATCGCCTCAGACTGATTACTCGTTATATATTAGTTGGACAATGATAAAGACAAAATACAATGTTCTGATTAACATACTTAATGTAGTACCCTTAACGAAAGTCCAGTGGAGTGGTTAAAACTATCAGTGTCGCCATAAACATACAGCGACTCGCAGTAATCATTGATTCTCGGAGATTTGACTATTCCAAGGAAAACAACAAGCACGCTCTCACCTGTTTCTGTCCAGTGACTCATCTCTGTTTTAAAGAATTTATATGAGAATATAATATTCTGCAGTGATACACAGGTATATAATGCGAGCTTCTTATGTCTGCTGAACATGTATGTTGTTTTACTTTCTTAAGGTTATTTAGATGTTATCATAGTCGGTCACTTAGTAGACATCAGTTCCTTAGTAGTAATGCTGTCTTACCTACTGGATCAGTTCCTTAGTAGTAATAATGACATACCTATGAAAAACATATGTTCTTATTTCGTGAAAACTAATTAAGCTATAAGTTAGTTTCTGATTTAAATCATATGCATTTACAGAAATCACAAGTGACCTTCTTTGCCAAGAAGCGATAAACTGAGAAACACTAGCAGGTCAGGTAATTTTCAGAACAGAGAGAAGTGTCTGTATGTACACAGTTGCTCGTTGAATGTCTGCATTGTTTGTAGGGTCTGCACCATTTACTGGTAGTCTAAAGATGTCTTCCATTATTGATAAATAATATGATAATCAACTAGAAAATGCATCATGTAAGAGGAATCCTACAAAGAAATATCTTTCTCTTTTGATCATAAATGATCAAAATAAACTACGAAGCAGATAGTCTGCTTAGTGTTACTAGATCGAAACACGCTGTTTTGTTGTGAGATACAATGCATAGAATTTAGATCATCATGGAGCCACTCGCATATCATGTACCATAAACACAAACATCATACTGACACTGGAGACCAACACTTTCCTTCACGAGACTTAACGTTTACCAAATACGAGAATATATATTCTTTATACTAACGTACAAAGAAAGAAATTTCTTCAGTGTCTTACTGTTTTGGTGAGGTAGACTGCTGGCTCTGCGGAAGACCAACTAACAGCAGGAGATGCAGAAGAGGAATGATCGTGCTAGGGCCATGCTACCGGATATACTGGAGTGCCAATCAATACACGAGGCTGGAAGCAATTTTCCATTGGTTAGCCCGAGAAGACCCGGCGACTGCGTACCGTACAGAGGGGTTCAATAAGTACACAGACAAAGGTTTACTTGTAGACTCAATTCATAAAGGGTGAATGGATCACGAAAGTGTGATAATCCTTTTTCATTGGCTATTGTTATGAGCATATTTTTCATGCTACTAAAATCTTGCGTCGTGTTTTTAACAATAGCAATAATGATATGACATAAAAGTTGTCTAGTCATATGAACAAAACAAAATATGAGAAAAAAATGACACTTTTTGGAACCAGGGTTAGGAGAGTAATCTTAAGAAAGGTTACTAACATCAGTGTACAGTCATTAGATATATCCGCATCACTACGACTTTACCGTCCCTCTAGGAGGAGAATATATATTTATATATATATATATATATATATATATATATATATATATATATATATATATATATATATATATATATATATGTATATATATTCATTTATTTATTTATTTATTTATTTTGCTTTGTCCCTGTTTCCCGCGTTAGCGAGTTAGCGCAAGGAAACAGACGAAACAATGGCCCAACCCGCCCACATACACATGTATATACATACACCTCCACAGACGCAAATATACATACTGATACATCGCAATGTACAAATATATACATACACACAGACATATACATATATACACATGTACATAATTCATACTGTCTGCCTTTATTTGTTCCCATCGCCACCTCGCCACACATGCCATAACAACCACCTCCCCCCTCATGTGTGCGAGGTAGTGCTAGGAAAAGACACCAAAGGCTCCATTCGTTCACAGTCTCTAGGTGTCATGTAATAAGGCACCGAAACCACAGCTCCCTTTCCACATCTAGGCCCCACACAACTTTCCATGGTTTACCCCAGACACTTCATATGCCCTTGTTCAATCCATTGACAGCACGTCGACCCTGGTATACCACATCGTTCTAATTCATTGTATTCCTTGCACGAATTTCACCCTCCTGCATGTTCAGGCCCCGATCATTCAAAATCTTTTTCAATCCATCTTTCCACCTCAAATTTGGTCTCCCACTTCTCGTTCCCTCCACCTCTGACATATATATCCTCTTCGTCAATCTTTCCTCACTCACTCTCTCCATGTGACCAAGCCATTTCAAAACACACTCTTCTGCTCTCTCAACCACACTCTTTTTATTTCCACACATCTCTCTTACCCTTACATTACTTACTCGATCAAACCACCTCACACCACATATTGTCCTCAAACATCTCATTTCCAGCACATCAACCCTCCTGCGCACAACTCTATCTATAGCCCACGCCTCGCAACCATACAACATTGTTGGAACCACTATTCCTTCAAACATACCCATTTTTGCTTTCCGAGATAATATTCTCGACTTCCAAACATTCTTCAAGGCTCCCATATTTCTCGCCCCGTCCCCCACCCTATGATTCACTTCCGCTTCCATGGTTCCATCCGCTGACAGATCCACTCCGAGATATCTAAAATCTTTACTTCCTCCATTTTTTCTACATTCAAACTTACCTAACAATTGACTTGACCCTCAACCCTACTGTACCTAATAACCTTGCTCTTATTCACATTTACTTTTAACTTTCTTCTTTCACACACTTTACCAAACTCAGTCACCAGCTTCTGCAGTTTCTTACCTGAATCAGCCACCAGCGCTGTATCATCAGCGAACAACAACTGACTCACTTCCCAAGCTCTCTCATCCAGAACAGAATGTATACTTGCCCCTCTTTCCAAAACTCTTGCATTGACCTCCCTAACAACCCCATCCATAAACAAATTAAACAACCATGGAGACATCACACAACCCTGCCGCAAACATATATTCACCGAGAACCAATCACTTTCCTCTCTTCCTACACGAACACATGTCTTACATCCTCAATAAAAACTTTTCACTGCTTCTAACAACTTGCCTCCCACACCATATATACTTAAAACCTTCCTCAGAGCATCTCTATCAACTCTATCATATGCCTTCTCCAGATCCATAAATGCTACATACAAATCCATTTGTTTTTCTAGGTATATCTCACATAAATTCTTTAAAGCAAACACCTGATCCACACATCCTCTACCACTTCTGAAACCGCACTGCTCTTCCACAATCTGATGCTCTGTACATGCCTTCACCCTCTCAATCAATACCCTCCCATATAATTTACCAGGAATACTCAAGAAACTTATACCTCTGTAATTTGAGCACTCACTCTTATCCCCTTTGCCTTTGTATAATGGCACTACGCAAGCATTCCGCCAATTCTCAGGAACCTCACCTTGAATTATACATACATTAAATAACTTTACCAACCAGTCAACAATACAGTCACCCCCCTTTTTAATAAATTCCAATGCAATACCATCCAAACCTGCGTCCTTGCCGGCTTTCATCTTCCGTAAAGCTTTTACTACCTCTTCTCTGCTTACAAAATCATTTTCCCTAACCCTCTCACTTTGCACACCACCTTGACCAAAACACCCTATATCTGCCACTCTATCATCAAACACATTCAACAAACCTTCAGAATACTCACTCCATCTCCTTCTCACATCACCACCACTTGTTATCATCTCCCCATTAGCGCCCTTCACTGAAGTTCCCATTTCCTCCCTTGTCTTACGCACTTTATTTAACTCCTCCTAAAACATCTTTTTATTCTCAATGAAATTTAATGATACTCTCTCACCCCAACTCTCATATGACCTCTTTTTCACCTCTTGCACTTTTCTCTTGACCTCCTGCCTCTTTCTTTTATACCTTTTCCACTCATTTTCATTTTTTCCCTACAAAAATCAACTAAATGCCTCTCTTTTCTCTTTCACTAATAATCTTACTTCTTCATCCCACCACTCACTACCTTTTCTAATCAACCCACCTCCCACGCTTTTCATGCCACAAGCATCTTTTGCTCAATCCATCACTGGTTTCCTAAATACATCCCATTCCTCCCCCACTCCCCTTACCTCCTATGTTCTCACCTTTTTCCATTCTGCACTCAGTCTCTCCTGCTACTTCCGCACACAAGTCTCCTTCCCAAGCTCACTTATTCTCACCACTCTCTTCACCCCAACATTCTCTCTTCTTTTCTAAAAACCCCGCAAATCCTTACCTTGGCCTCTACAAGATAATGATCAGACATCCCTCCAGTTGCACCGCTCAACACATTAACATCCAAAAGTCTCTCTTTCGTGCGTCTATCAATTAACACGTAATTCAATAACGCTCTCTGACCATCTCTTCCACTTACACACGTATACTTATGTATATCTCTCTTTTTAAACCAGGTATTCCCAATCACCAGTCCTTTTTCAGCACATAAATCTACAAGCTCTTCACCATTTCCATTTACAACACTGAACACTACATGTATACCAATTATTCCCTCAACTGCCAAATTACTTACCTTTGCATTTAAATCACCCATCACTATAACCCGGTCTTGTGCATCAAAACCACTAACACTCATTCAGCTGCTCCCAAAACACTTGCCTCTCATGATCTTTCTTCTCATGCCCAGGTGCATATGCACCAATAATCACCCATTCCTCTCCATCAACTTTCAGTTTTACCCATATCAATCTAGAATTTACTTTCTTACACTCTATCACATACTCCCACAACTCCTGTTTCAGGAGTATTGCTACTCCTTCCCTTGCTCTTGTCCTCTCACTAACCCCTGACTTTACTCCCCAGACATTCCCAAACCACTCTTCCCCTTTACCCTTGAGCTTCGTTTCACTCAGAGCCAAAACATCCATGTTCCTTTCCTCAAACATACTACGTATCTCTCCTTTTTTTTCATCTTGATTACACCCACACACATTCAGACACCCAAATCTGAGCCTTCGAGGAGGATGAGCACTCATCGAGTGACTCAATCTTCTGTTTCCCCTTTTAGAAAGTTAAAATACAAGGAGGGGAGGGTTTCTGGCCCCATCCCGTCCCCTATAGTCGCCTTCTACGACAAGTGAGTAATGCGTGGGAAGTATTCTTTCTCCTCTATCCCCAGGGATATATATATATATATATATATATATATATATATATATATATATATATATATATATATATATATATATATATATATATATATATATATATATATATATATATATATATATATATATATATATATATATATATATATATATATATTATTCCCTGGGGATAGGGGAGAAAGAATGCTTCCCACGCATTCCTCACGTGTCGTAGAAGGCGACTAAAGGGGACGGGAGCGGGGGCTAGAAACCCTCCCCTCCTTGTATTCTAACTTTCTAAAAGGGGAAACAGAAGAAGGAGTCACGCAGGGAGTGCTCATCCTCCTCGAAGGCTCAGATTAGGTTGTTTAATTTGTTTATGGATGGGGTTGTTAGGGAGGTGAATGCAAGAGTTTTGGAAAGAGGGGCAAGTATGCAGTCTGTTGGGGATGAGAGAGCTTGGGAAGTGAGTCAGTTGTTGTTCGCTGATAATACAGCGCTGGTGGCTGATTCATGTGAGAAACTGCAGAAGCTGGTGACTGAGTTTGGTAAAGTGTGTGAAAGAAGAAAGTTAAGAGTAAATGTGAATAAGAGCAAGGTTTTTAGGTAGAGTAGGGTTGAGGGTCAAGTCAATTGGGAGGTAAGTTTGAATGGAGAAAAACTGGAGGAAGTAAAGTGTTTTAGATATCTGGGAGTGGCTCTGGCAGTGGATGGAACCATAGAAGCGGAAGTGAATCATAGGGTGGGGGAGGGGGCGAAAATCCTGGGAGCCTTGAAGAATGTTTGGAAGTCGAGAACATTATCTCGGAAAGCAAAAATGGGTATGTTTGAAGGAATAGTGGTTCCAACAATGTTGTATGGTTGCGAGGCATGGGCGATGGATAGAGTTGTGTGCAGGAGGGTGGATGTGCTGGAAATGAGATGTTTGAGGACAATATGTGGTGTGAGGTGGTTTGATCGAGTAAGTAATGTAAAGGTACGAGAGATGTGTGGAAATAAAAAGAGCGTGGTTGAGAGAGCAGAAGAGGGTGTTTTGAAATGGTTTGGGCTCATGGAGAGAATGAGTGAGGAAAGATTGACCAAGAGGATATATGTGTCGGAGGTGGAGGGAACGAGATGTGGGAGACCAAATTGGAGGTGAAAAGATGGAGTGAAAAAGATTTTGAGTGATCGGGGCCTGAACAAGCAGGAGGGTGAAAGGCGGGCAAGAAATAGAGTGAATTGGATCGATGTGGTATACTGGGGTCGACGTGCTGTCAGTGGATTGAATCAGGGCATGTGAAGCGTCTGGGGTAAACCAAGGAAAGTTCTGTGAGGCCTGGATGTGGAAAGGGAGCTGTGGTTTTGAGCATTATTACATGACAGCTAGAGACTGAGTGTGAACAAATGGGGCCTTTGTTGTCTTTTCCTAGCGCTACCTCGCACACATGGGGGAGGATGGGGATGTTATTCCATGTGTGGCGAGGTGGCGCTGGGAATAAATAAGGGCAGACAGTATGAATTATGTACATGTGTATATATGTATATGTCTGTGTGTGTATATATATGTGTACATTGATATGTATAGGTATGTATATTTGCGTGTGCGGACGTGTATGTATATACATGTGTATGGGGGTGGGTTGGGCCATTTCTTTCGTCTGTTTCCTTGCGCTACCTCGCAAACGCGGGAGACAGCGACAAAACAAAATCAATAAATATATAATTTATATATATATATATATAGGGAGGTGAACGCAAGAGTTTTGGAAAGAGGGGCAAGTATGAAGTCTGTTAGGGAAGAGAGAGCTTGGGAAGGGAGTCAGTTGTTGTTCGCTGATGATAGAGCGCTGGTGGCTGATTCATGTGAGAAACTGCAGAAGCTGGTGACTGAGTTTGGTAAAGTGTGTGAAAGAAGAAAGTTAAGAGTAAATGTGAATAAGAGCAAGGTTATTAGGTACAGTAGGGTTGAGGGTCAAGTCAATTGGGAGGTGAGTTTAAATGGAGAAAAACTGGAGGAAGTGAAGTGTTTTAGATATCTGGGAGTGGATCTGGCAGCGGATGGAACCATGGAAGCGGAAGTGGATCATAGGGTGGGGGAGGGGGCGAAAATTCTGGGAGCCTTGAAGAATGTGTGGAAGTCGAGAACATTATCTCGGAAAGCAAAAATGGGTATGTTTGAAGGAATAGTGGTTCCAACAATGTTCTATGGTTGCAAGGCATGGACTATGGATAGAGTTGTGCGCAGGAGGATGAATGTGCTGGAAATGAGATGTTTGAGGACAATGTGTGGTGTGAGGTGGTTTGATCGGGTAAGTAACGTAAGGGTAAGAGCGATGTGTGGAAATAAAAAGAGCGTGGTTGAGAGAGCAGAAGAGAGTGTTTTGAAATGGTTTGGTCACATGGAGAGAATGAGTGAGGAAAGATTGACCAAAAGGATATACGTGTCGGAGGTGGAGGGAACGAGGAGAAGAGGGAGACCAAATTGGAGATGGAAAGATGGAGTGAAAAAGATTTTGTGTGATCGGGGCCTGAACATGCAGGAGGGTGAAAGGAGGGCAAGAAATAGAGTGAATTGGAGTCATGTGGTATACAGGGGTTGACGTGCTGTCAGTGGATTGAAGCAAGGCATGTGAAGCGTCTGGGGTAAACCATGGAAAGCTGTGTAGGTATGTATATTTGCGTGTGTGGACGTGTGTATGTACATGTGTATGGGGGGGGGGGGGTGGGGCCATTTCTTTCGTCTGTTTCCTTGCGCTACCTCGCAAACGCGGGAGACAGCGACAAAGTATAAAAAAAAAAAAAAAAAAAAAAAAAAAAATATATATATATATATATATATATATATATATATATATATATATATATATATATATATATATATATATATATATATATATATATATATACATATATATATATATATATATATATATATATATATATTTATATATATATATATATATATATATATATATATATATATATATATATATATATATATATATAAGGTGAGTAATGTGGCAGTTGAGGGAATAATTGGTATGCATGGGGTGTTCAGTGTTGTAAATGGAAATGGGGAAGAGCTTGTAGATTTATGTGCTGAAAAAGGACTGATGATTGGGAATACCTGGTTTAAAAAGCGAGATATACATAAGTATACTTATGTAAGTAGGAGGGATGGCCAGAGAGCGTTATTGGATTACGTGTTAATTGACAGGCGTGCGAAACAGAGACTTTTGGATGTCAAAGTGCTGAGAGGTGCAACTGGAGGGATGTCTGATCATTATCTTGTGGAGGCTAAGGTGAAGATTAGTATGGGTTTTCAGAAAAGAAGAGTGAATGTTGGGGTGAAGAAGGTGGTGAGAGTAAGTGAGCTTAGGAAGTAGACCTGTGTGAAGAAGTATCAGGAGAGACTGTGTACAGAATGGAAAAAGGTGAGAACAATGGAAGTAAGGGGAGTGGGGGAGGAATGGGATGTATTTAGGGAATCAGTGATGGATTGCTCAAAAGATGCTTGTGGCATGAGAAGAGTGGGAGGTGGGCTGTTTAGTAAGGGTAGTGAGTGGTGGGATGAAGAAGTAAGAGTATTAGTGAAAGAGAAGAGAGAGGCATTTGGACGATTTTTGCAGGGAAAAAATGCAATTGAGTGGGAGAAGTATAAAAGAAAGAGAATGGAGGTCAAGAGAAAGGTGCAAGAGGTGAAAAAAAGGGCAAATGAGAGTTGGGGTGAGAGACTATCAGTATATTTTAGGGAGAATAAAAAGATGTTCTGGAAGGAGGTAAATAGGGTGCGTAAGACAAGGGAGCAAATGGGAACTTCAGTGAAGGGCGTAAATGGGGAGGTGATAACAAGTAGTGGTGATGTGAGAAGGAGATGGAATGAGTATTTTGAAGGTTTGTTGAATGTGTCTGATGACAGAGTGGCAGATATAGGGTGTTTGGGTCGAGGTGGTGTGCAAAGTGAGAGGGTTAGGGAAAATGATTTGGTAAACAGAGAAGAGGTAGTAAAAGCTTTGCGGAAGATGAAAGCCGGCAAGGCAGCAGGTTTGGATGGTATTGCAGTGGAATTTATTAAAAAAGGGGGTGACTGTATTGTTGACTGGTTGGTAAGGTTATTTAATGTATGTATGACTCATGGTGAGGTGCCTGAGGATTGGCGGAATGCGTGCATAGTGCCATTGTACAAAGGCAAAGGGGATAAGAGTGAGTGCTCAAATTACAGAGGTATAAGTTTGTTGAGTATTCCTGGTAAATTATATGGGAGGGTATTGATTGAGAGGGTGAAGGCATGTACAGAGCATCAGATTGGGGAAGAGCAGTGTGGTTTCAGAAGTGGTAGAGGATGTGTGGATCAGGTGTTTGCTTTGAAGAATGTATGTGAGAAATACTTAGAAAAGCAAATGGATTTGTATGTAGCATTTATGGATCTGGAGAAGGCATATGATAGAGTTGATAGAGATGCTCTGTGGAAGGTATTAAGAATATATGGTGTGGGAGGCAAGTTGTTAGAAGCAGTGAAAAGTTTTTATCGAGGATTTAAGGCATGTGTACGTGTAGGAAGAGAGGAAAGTGATTGGTTCTCAGTGAATGTAGGTTTGCGGCAGGGGTGTGTGATGTCTCCATGGTTGTTTAATTTGTTTATGGATGGGGTTGTTAGGGAGGTAAATGCAAGAGTCTTGGAAAGAGGGGCAAGTATGAAGTCTGTTGGGGATGAGAGAGCTTGGGAAGTGAGTCAGTTGTTGTTCGCTGATGATACAGCGCTGGTGGCGGATTCATGTGAGAAACTGCAGAAGCTGGTGACGGAGTTTGGTAAAGTGTGTGGAAGAAGAAAGTTAAGAGTAAATGTGAATAAGAGCAAGGTTATAAGGTACAGTAGGGTTGAGGGTCAAGTCAATTGGGAGGTGAGTTTGAATGGAGAAAAACTGGAGGAAGTGAAGTGTTTTAGATATCTGGGAGTGGATCTGTCAGCGGATGGAACCATGGAAGCGGAAGTGGATCATAGGGTGGGGGAGGGGGCGAAAATTTTGGGAGCCTTGAAAAATGTGTGGAAGTCGAGAACATTATCCCGGAAAGCAAAAATGGGTATGTTTGAAGGAATAGTGGTTCCAACAATGTTGTATGGTTGCGAGGCGTGGGCTATGGATAGAGTTGTGCGCAGGAGGATGGATGTGCTGGAAATGAGATGTTTGAGGACAATGAGTGGTGTGAGGTGGTTTGATCGAGTAAGTAACGTAAGGGTAAGAGAGATGTGTGGAAATAAAAAGAGCGTGGTTGAGAGAGCAGAAGAGGGTGTTTTGAAATGGTTTGGGCACATGGAGAGAATGAGTGAGGAAAGATTGACCAAGAGGATATATGTGTCGGAGGTGGAGGGAACGAGGAGAAGAGGGAGACCAAATTGGACGTGGAAAGATGGAGTGAAAAGGATTTTGTGTGATCGGGGCCTGAACATGCAGGAGGGTGAAAGGAGGGCAAGGAATAGAGTGAATTGGAGCGATGTGGTATACAGGGGTTGACGTGCTGTCAGTGGATTGAATCAAGGCATGTGAAGCGTCCGGGGTAAACCAAGGAAAGCTGTGTAGGTATGTATATTTGCGTGTGTGGACGTGTGTATGTACATGTGTATGGGGTGGGTTGGGCCATTTCTTTCGTCTGTTTCCTTGCGCTACCTCGCAAACGCGGGAGACAGCGACAAAGTATAAAAAAAAAAAAAAAAAAAAAAAAATATATATATATATATATATATATATATATATATATACATATATATATATATATATATATATATATATATATATATATATATATATATATATATATATATATATATATATATATATATATATATATATATATATATATGATCCACTTCCGATTCTATGGTTCCATCCGCTGCCAGATACACTTCCAGATATCTAAAATACTTTACTTCCTCCAGTTTTTCTGCATTCAAACTTACCTCCCAATTGACTTGAACCTCAACCCTACTGTACCTAATAACCTTGCTCTTATTCACATTTACTCTTAACTTTCTTCTTTCACACACTTTACCAAACTCAGTCACCAGCTTCTGCAGTGTTTTTTTAACTTTCTAACATGGGAAATATATATATATATATATATATATATATATATATATATATATATATATATATATATAGGATAGGGGAGAAAGAATACTTCCCCCGTATTCCTTGCTTGTCGTAGAAGGCGACTGAATGGGGAGGGAGCGGGGGGGCTGGAAATCCTCCATGGAAGCGGAGGTGAATCATAGGGTGGGGGAGGGAGCGAAAATTCTGGGAGCTTTGAAGAATGTGTGGAAGTCAAGATCAATATCTCGGAAAGCAAAAGTGGGTATGTTTGAAGGAATAGTGGTTCCAACAATGTTATATGGTTGCGAGGCGTGGGCTATGGATAGAGTTGTGTGAAGGAGGGTGGATGTGCTGGAAATGAGATGTTTGAGGGCAATATGTGGTGTGAGGTGGTTTGATTAAGTAATAATAGGGTAAGAGAGATGTGTTGTAATAAAAAGAGTGTGGTTGAGAGAGCAGAAAAAAGTGTTTTGAAATGGTTTGGTCACATGGAGAGAATGAGTGAGGAAAGATTGACCAAGAGGATATATGTGTCAGAGGTGGAGGGAACGAGGAGAAGTGGGAGACCGGATCGGGGGTGGGGGGGTGGAGTGGGGGGGGATTTTGGGTGATCGGGGCCTGGGCGTTCGGGGGGGTGGGGGGGGGGCGGGGAGTGGAGTGGGTTGGATCGATGTGGTGTGCCGGGGTTGACGTGCTGTCAGTGGATTGAATCAAGGCATGTGAAGCGTCTGGGGTAAACCATGGAAAGCTGTGTAGGTATGTATATTTGCGTGTGTGGACGTATGTATATACATGTGTATGGGGGTGGGTTGGGCCATTTCTTTTGTCAGTTTCCTTGCGCTACCTCGCAAACGCGTGAGACAGCGACAAAGCAAAAAAAAAAAAAAATAATGATAATAATAATAATAATATAATATAGCTGGAGGCTGGGTGTGGGCGGGTGTGGCCTTTGTTTTCTTTTCCTGGCGCTGCCTCGCGCGCATGCGTGGGGGGGGGGGGGTTGTTGTTTCGTGTGTGGCGGGGCGGTGGCGGGGGTGGATGGGGGCGGGCGGTGTGGGTTGTGAGCATGTGTATGTGTATGTGTGTGTCTGTGTGTGTGTATGTGTGTATATGTTGGGATGTTTTCCCTGGGGATAGGGGAATAAGAATACTTCCCACGTATTCCCTGCGTGTCGTAGAAGGCGACTAAAAGGGGAGGGAGCGGGGGGCTGGAAATCCTCCCCTCTCGTTTTTTTTTAATTTTCCAAAAGAAGGAACAGAGGATTGGGCCAGGTGAGGGTATTCCCTCAAGGGCCCAGTCCTCTGTTCTTAGCGCTACCTCGCTAATGCGGGAAATGGCGAATAATTTGAAAGAAAAATATATATATATATATATATATATACATATATATATATATATATATATATATGTATATATATATATATATATATATATATATATATATATATATAAATATATATATATATATATATATATATATATATATATATATATATATATATATATATATATATATATATATATATATATATATTTTCTTTTTCTCTCTTTCTAACTATTCGCCATTTCCCGCGTTAGCAAGGTAACGTTAAGAACAGAGGATTGAACCTCTGAGGGAATATCCTCAACTGGCTCCCTTCTTTGATCCTTCTTTTGCAAAAAATTGAAAAAAAAAAACAAGAGGGGAGGATTTCCAGCCCCCCGCTCCCTCCCCTTTTAGTCGCCTTCTACGACACGCAGGGAATACGTGGAAAGTATTCTTTCTCCCCTATCCCTAGGGAGATATATATATATATATATATATATATATATATATATATATATATATATATATATATATATATATATATATATATATATATATATATATATTTATATTAAACAACCATGGAGACATAACACACCCCTGCCGCAAACCTACATTCACTGAGAACCAATCACTTTCCTCTCTTTCTACACGTACACATGCCTTACATCCTCGATAAAAACTTTTCACTGCTTCTAACAACTTGCCTCCCACACCATATATTCTTAATACCTTCCACAGAGCATCTCTATCAACTCTATCATATGCCTTTTCCAGATCCTTAAATGCTACATACAAATCCATTTGCTTTTCTAAGTATTTCTCACATACATTCTTCAAAGCAAACACCTGATCCACACATCCTCTACCACTTCTGAAACCACACTGCTCTTCCCCAATCTGATTCTCTGTACATGCCTTCACCCTCTCAATCAATACCCTCCCATATAATTTACCAGGAATACTCAACAAACTTATACCTCTGTAATTTAAGCACTCACCCTTATCCCCTTTGCCTTTATACAATGGCACTATGCACGAATTCCGCCAATCCTCAGGCACCTCACCATGAGTCATACATACATTAAATAACCTTACCAACCAGTCAACAATATAGTCACCCCCTTTTTTAATAAATTCCACTGCAATACCATCCAAACCTTTTTCCATTCTGTACACAGTCTCTCCTGATACTTCTTCACACAGGTCTCCTTCCCAAGCTCACTTACTCTCACCACCTTCTTCACCCCAACATTCACTCTTCTTTTCTGAAAACCCATACTAATCTCCACCTTAGCCTCCACAAGATAATGATCAGACATCCCTCCAGTTGCACCTCTCAGCACATTGACATCCAAAAGTCTATATATATATATATATATATATATATATATATATATATATATATATATATATATATATATATATATATATATATATATATATATATATATATATATATATATATATATATATATATATATATATATATATATATATATACTATATATATAAAGTATATATATATATATATATATATATATATATATATATATATATATATATATATATATATATATATATATATATATATATAAATATATATATATATATATATATATATATATATATATATATATATATATATATATATATGCATATATATATATATATATATATATGTATATATATATATATATATATATATATATATATATATATATATATATATATATATATATATATATATATATATATATATATATATATATATATATATATATATATATATATATATATATATATATATATATATATATATATATATATATATATACATATATATATATATATTTTTTTTTTTCTTTTTTTTTATACTTTTTGCGAGGTAGCGCAAGGAAACAGACGAAAGAAATGGCCCAACCCCCCCCCCCATACACATGTATATACATAGGTCCACACACGCAAATATATATACCTACACAGCTTTCCATGGTTTACCCTCGACGCTTCACATGCCTTGATTCAATCCACTGACAGCAGGTTAACCCCGGTATACCACATCGCTCCAATTCACTCTATTCCTTGCCCTCCTTTCACCCTCCTGCATGTTCAGGCCCCGATCACACAAAATCTTTTTCACTCCATCTTTTCACCTCTAATTTGGTCTCCCTCTTCTCCTCGTTCCCTCCACCTCCGACACATATATTCTCCTGGTCAATCTTTCTTCACTCATTCTCTCCATGTGCCCAAACCACTTCAAAACACCCTCTTCTGCTCTCTCAACCACGCTCTTTTTATTTCCACACATCTCTCTTACCCTTACGTTACTCACTCGATCAAACCACCTCACACCATATTTTGTCCTCAAACATCTCATTTCCAGCACATCCTCCTGCGCACAACTCTATCCATAGCCCACGCCTCGCAACCATACAGCATTGTTGGAACCACTATTCCTTCAAACTTACACATTTTTGCTTTCCGAGATAATGTTCTCGACTTCCACATATTCTTCAAGGCCCCCAGAATTTTCGCCCCCTCCCCCACCCTATGATCCACTTCCGCTTCCATGGTTCCATCCGCTGCCAGATCCACTCCCAGATATTTATCTATCTATCTATCTATATATATATATATATATATATATATATATTTTTTTTTTTTTTTTTTTTTTTATACTTTGTCGCTGTCTCCCGCGTTTGCGAGGTAGCGCGAGGAAACAGACGAAAGAAATGGCCCAACCCCCATACACACGTACATACACACGTCCACACACGCAAATATACATACCTACATAGCTCTCCATGGTTTACCCCAGACGCTTCACATGCCTTGATTCAATCCACTGACAGCACGTCAACCCCTGTATACCACATCGCTCCAATTCACTCTATTCCTTGCCCTCCTTTCACCCTCCTGCATGTTCAGGCCCCGATCACACAAAATCTTTTTCACTCCATCTTTCCACCTCCAATTTGGTCTCCCTCTTCTCCTCGTTCCCTCCACCTCCGACACATATATCCTCTTGGTCAATCTTTCCTCACTCATTCTCTCCATGTGCCCAAACCATTTCAAAACATCCTCTTCTGCTCTCTCAACCACGCTCTTTTTATTTCCACACATCTCTCTTACCCTTACGTTACTTACTCGATCAAACCACCTCACACCACACATTGTCCTCAAACATCTCATTTCCAGCACATCCATCCTCCTGCGCACAACTCTATCCATAGCCCACGCCTCGCAACCATACAACATTGTTGGAACCACTATTCCTTCAAACATACCCATTTTTGCTTTCCGAGATAATGTTCTCGACTTCCACACATTTTTCAAGGCTCCCAAAATTTTCGCCCCCTCCCCCACCCTATGATCCACTTCCGCTTCCATGGTTCCATCCGCTGACAGATCCACTCCCAGATATCTAAAACACTTCACTTCCTGGTAAACTATATGGGAGGGTATTGATTGAGAGGGTGAAGGCATGTACAGAGCATCAGATTGGGGAAGAGCAGTGCGGTTTCAGAAGTGGTAGAGGATGTATGGATCAGGTGTTTGCTTTGAAGAATGTATGTGAGAAATACTTAGAAAAGCAAATGGATTTGTATGTAGCATTTATGGATCTGGAGAAGGCATATGATAGAGTTGATAGAGATGCTCTGTGGAAGGTATTAAGAATATATGGTGTGGGAGGCAAGTTGTTAGAAGCAGTGAAAAGTTTTTATCGAGGATGTAAGGCATGTGTACGTGTAGGAAGAGAGGAAAGTGATTGGTTCTCAGTGAATGTAGGTTTGCGGCAGGGGTGTGTGATGTCTCCATGGTTGTTTAATTTGTTTATGGATGGGGTTGTTAGGGAGGTAAATGCAAGAGTCTTGGAAAGAGGGGCAAGTATGAAGTCTGTTGGGGATGAGAGAGCTTGGGAAGTGAGTCAGTTGTTGTTCGCTGATGATACAGCACTGGTGGCTGATTCATGTGAGAAACTGCAGAAGCTGGTGACTGAGTTTGGTAAAGTGTGTGGAAGAAGAAAGTTAAGAGTAAATGTGAATAAGAGCAAGGTTATTAGGTACAGTAGGGTTGAGGGTCAAGTCAACTGGGAGGTGAGTTTGAATGGAGAAAAACTGGAGGAAGTGAAGTGTTTTAGATATATATATATATATATATATATATATATATATATATATATATATATATATATATATATATATATATATATATATATATATATATATATATATACATATATATATATGTATATATATATATATATATATATATATATATATATATATATATATATATATATATATATATATATATATATATATATATATATATATATATATATATATATATATGTATTTATATACATATATATATATATATATATATATATATATATATATATATATATATATATATATATATATATATATATATATATATATATATATATATATATATATATATATATATATATATGTATATATGTATATATATATATATATGTATATAAGTCTGTTGGGGATGAGAGAGCATGGGAAGTGAGTCAGTTGTTGTTCGCTGATGATACAGCGCTGGTGGCGGATTCATGTGAGAAACTGCAGAAGCTGGTGACGGAGTTTGGTAAAGTGTGTGGAAGAAGAAAGTTAAGAGTAAATGTGAATAAGAGCAAGGTTATTAGGTACAGTAGGGTTGAGGGTCAAGTCAATTGGGAGGTGAGTTTGAATGGTGAAAAACTGGAAGAAGTGAAGTGTTTTATATATCTGGGAGTGGATCTGTCAGCGGATGGAACCATGGAAGCGGAAGTGGATCATAGGGTGGGGGAGGGGGCGAAAATTTTGGGAGCCTTGAAAAATGTGTGGAAGTCGAGAACAGTATCTCGGAAAGCAAAAATGGGTATGTTTGAAGGAATAGTGGTTCCAACAATGTTGTATGGTTGCGAGGCGTGGGCTATGGATAGAGTTGTGCGCAGGAGGATTGATGTGCTGGAAATGAGATGTTTGAGGACAATGTGTGGTGTGAGGTGGTTTGATCGAGTAAGTAACGTAAGGGTAAGAGAGATGTGTGGAAATAAAAAGAGCGTGGTTGAGAGAGTAGAAGAGGGTGTTTTGAAATGGTTTGGTCACATGGAGAGAATGAGTGAGGAAAGATTGACCAAGAGGATATATGTGTCGGAGGTGGAGGGAACGAGGAGAAGAGGGAGACCAAATTGGAGGTGGAAAGATGGAGTGAAAAAGATTTTGTGTGATCGGGGCCTGAACATGCAGGAGGGTGTAAGGAGGGCAAGGAATAGAGTGAATTGGAGCGATGTGGTATACAGGGGTTGACGTGCTGTCAGTGGAGTGAATCAAGGCATGTGAAGCGTCTGGGGTAAACCATGGAAAGCTGTGTAGGTATGTATATTTGCGTGTGTGGACGTGTGTATGTACATGTGTATGGGGGGGGGGGGGTTGGGCCATTTCTTTCGTCTGTTTCCTTGCGCTACCTCGCAAACGCGGGAGACAGCGACAAAGTATAAAAAAAAAAAAAAAAAAAAACTGTATATATATATATATATATATATATATATATATATATATATATATATATATATTTTCCTATGAGTCCAATGGGAAAATGAAACACGAAAAGTTCTCAAGTGCACTTTCGTGTAATAATCACATCATAAGGGGAGACACAAGAGTGGAATATAACAGTCAGTTGATATACATCGAAGAGACGAAGCTAGGACGCCATTTGGTAAACATGTGATTGTCCAAACATTGTTTGAACAATTACACGAAAGTGCACTTCGGAACTTTTCGTGTTTCATTTTCCCCGTGGACTCATAGCAATATCTTGATCACGCGCAAAATTGTGATCCTTTCCAATATATATATATATATATATATATATATATATATATATATATATATATATATATATATCCCTGGGGATAGGGGATTAAGAATACTTCCCACGATTTCGTGTTTCATTTTCCCCGTGGACTCATAGCAATATCTTGATCACGCGCAAAATTGTGATCCTTTCCAATATATATATATATATATATATATATATATATATATATATATATATATATAAATATATATATATATATATATATATATATCCCTGGGGATAGGGGATTAAGAATACTTCCCACGTATTCCCTGCGTGTCGTAGAAGGCGACTAAAAGGGGAGGGAGCGGGGGGCTGGAAATCCTCCCCTCTCGGTTTTTTTTTTTTTTTTTTTTTTTTTTTTTTTTCAAAAGAAGGAACAGAGAATTGTGCCAGGTGAGGGTATTCCCTCAAAGGCCCAGTCCTCTGTTCTTAACGCTATCTCGCTAATGCGGGAAATGGCGAATAGTTTGAAAGAAAGAAAAAGATATATATATATATATATATATATAGGATTGAATCAAGGCATATGAAGCGTCTAGGGTAAACCATGGAAAGCTGTGTAGGTATGTATATTTGCGTGTGTGGACGTATGTATATATATGTGTATGGGGGTGGGTTGGGCCATTTCTTTCGTCTGTTTCCATGCGTTACCTCGCAAACGCGGGAGACAGCGACAAAGCAAAAAAAGAAAAAAAAAAATTATATATTAAGAATATATGGTGTGGGAGGCAAGTTGTTAGAAGCAGTGAAAAGTTTTTATCGAGGATGTAAGGCATGTGTACGTATAGGAAGAGAGGGAAGTGATTGGTTCTCAGGGAATGCATGTTTGCGGCAGGGGTGTGTGATGTCTCCATGGTTGTTTAATTTCTTTATGGATGGGGTTGTTAGGGAGGTGAATGCAAGAGTTTTGGAAAGAGGGGCAAGTATGAAGTCTGTTGGTGATGAGAGAGCTTGGGAAGTGAGTCAGTTGTTGTTCGCTGATGATACAGCGCTGGTGGCTGATTCATGTGACAACTGTAGAAGCTGGTGACTGAGTTTGGTAAAGTGTGTGAAAGAAGAAAGTTAAGAGTAAATGTGAATAAGAGCAAGGTTATTAGGTACAGTAAGGTTGAGGGTCAAGTCAATTGGGAGGTGAGTTTGAATGGAGAAAAACTGGAGGAAGTGAAGTATTTTAGATATCGGGGAGTGGATCTGGCAGCGGATGGAACCATGGAAGCTGAAGTGGATCATAGGGTGGGGGAGGGAGCGAAAATTCTCGGAGCCTTGAAGAATGTGTGGAAGTCGAGAACATTATCTCGGAAAGCAAAAATGGGTATGTTTGAAGGAATAGTGGTTCCAACAATGTTGTATGGTTGCGAGGCGTGGGCTATGGATAGAGTTGTGCGCAGGAGGATGGATGTGCTGGAAATGAGATGTTTGAGGACAATGTGTGGTGTGAGGTGGCTTGATCGATTAAGTAACGTAAGGGTAAGAGAGATATGTGGAAATCAAAAGAGCGTGGTTGAGAGAGCAGAAGAGGGTGTTTTGAAATGGTTTGGGCACATGGAGAGAATGAGTGAGGAAAGATTGACCAAGAGGATATATGTGTCGGTGGTGGAGGGAACGAGGAGAAGAGGGAGACCCAATTGGAGGTGTAAAGATGAAGTGAAAAAGATTTTATGTGATCGGGGCCTGAACATGCAGGAGTGTGAAAGGTGGGCAAGGAATAGAGTGAATTGGAGCGATGTGGTATACCGGGGTTGACGTGCTGTCAGCGGATTGAATCAAGGCATATGAAGCGTCTGGGGTAAACCATAAAAAGCTGTGTAGGTATGTATATTTGCGTGTGTGGACGTATGTATATACATGTGTATGGGGGTGGGTTGGGTCTTTCTTTCGTCTGTTTCCTTGCGCTACCTCGCAAACGCGGGAGACAGCGACAAAGCAAAAAAAAAAAAAAAAAATATATATATATATATATATATATATATATATATATATATATATATATATATATGTATATATGTATATATATATATATATATATATATATATATATATATATATATATATATATATATATATATATATATATATATATATATATATATATATATATATATATATATATATATATATATATATATATATATATATATATATACCATGGAAGCGGAAGTGAATCATAGGGTGGGGAAGGGGGCGAAAATCCTGGGAGCCTTGTAGAATGTTTGGAAGTCGAGAACATTATCTCGGAAAGCAAAAATTGGTATGTTTGAAGGAATAATGGTTCCAACAATTTCTTATGGTTGCGAAGCGTGGGCTATGGATAGAGTTGTGTGTAGGAGGGTGGATGTGCTGGAAACGAGATCTTTGAGGACAATGTGTGGTGTGAGGTGGTTTGAATGAGTAAGTAACGTAAGGGTAAGAGAGATGTGTGGAAATAAAAAGAGCGTGGTTGAGAGAGCAGAAGAGGGTGATTTAAAATGATTTGGGCACATGGAGAGGATGAGTGAGGAAAGATTGACCAAGAGGATATATGTGTCGGAGGTGGAGGGAGCAAGGAGAAGAGGGAGACCAAATTGGAGGTGGAAAGATGGAGTGAAAAAGATTTTGTGTGATCGGGGCTTGAACATGCAGGAGGGTGAAAGGAGGGCAAGGAATAGAGTGAATTGGAGCGATGTGGTATACCGGGGTTGACGTGCTGTCAGTGGATTGAATCAAGGCATGTGAAGCGTCTGGGGTAAACCATGGAAAGCTGTGTAGGTATTCATATTTGCGTGTGTGGACGTATGTATATACATGTGTATGGGGGAGGTTGGGCCGTTTCTTTCGTCTGTTTCCTTGCGCTACCTCGCAAACGAGGGAGACAGCGATAAAGTATAAAAAAAATATATATATATATATATATATATATATATATATATATATATATATATATATATATATATATATATATATATTATCCCTGGGGATAGGGGAGAAAGAATACTTCCTACGTATTCCCTGCGTGTCGTAGAAGGCGACTAAAAGGGGAGGGAGTGGGTGGCTGTAAATCCTCCCCTCTCGTTTTTTTTTTTTTTTTCTTTTTTTTTTTTTTCCAAAAGAAGGAACAGAGAAGGGGGCCAGGTGAGGATTTTCCCTCTAAGGCCCAGTCCTCTGTTCTTAACGCTACCTCGCAAATGCGGGAAATGGCGAATCGTATGAAAAAAGAAAAAAAAAATATATATATATATATATATATATATATATATATATATATATATATATATTTTTTTTTTTTTTGCCCTGTCGCTGTCTCCTGCGTTTGCGAGGTAGCGCAAGGAAACAGACGAAAGAAATGGCCCAACCCACCCCCATACATATGTATATACATACGTCCACACACGCAAATATACATACCTACACCGCTTTCCATGGTTTACCGCAGACGCTTCACATGCCTTGATTCAATCCACTGACAGCACGTCAACCCCGGTATACCACATCGATCCAATTCATTCTATTCCTTGCCCTCCTTTCACCCTCCTGCATGTTCAGGCCCTTATCACACAAAATCTTTTTCACTCCATCTTACCACCTCTAATTTGGTCTCCCACTTCTCCTCCTTCCCTCCACCTCCGACACATATATCCTCTTGGTCAATCTTTCCTCACTCATTCTCTCCATGTGCCCAAATCATTTTAAATCACCCTCTTCTGCTCTCTCAACCACGCTCTTTTTATTTCCACACATCTCTCTTACTCTTACGTTACTTACTCATTCAAACCACCTCACACCACACATTGTCCTCAAAGATCTCGTTTCCAGCACATCCACCCTCCTACGCACAACTCTATCCATAGCCCACGCCTCGCAACCATAAGAAATTGTTGGAACCATTATACCTTCAAACATACCAATTTTTGCTTTCCGAGATAATGTTCTCGACTTCCAAACATTCTACAAGGCTCCCAGGATTTTCGCCCCCTTCCCCACCCTATGATTCACTTCCGCTTCCAAGGTTCCCTCCGCTGCCAGATCCACTCCCAGATATCTAAAACACTTTACTTCCTCCAGTTTTTCTCCATTCAAACTTACCTCCCACTTGACTTGACCCTCAACCCTACTGTGCTTAATAAAATTGCTCTTAGTCACATTTACTCTTAACTTTCTTCTTTCACACACTTTACCAAACTCAGTCACCAGCTTCTGCAGTTTCTCACATGAATCAGCCACCAGCGCTGTATCATCAGCGAATAACAACTGACTCACTTCCTAAGCTCTCTCATACACAACAGACTTCATACTTGCCCCTCTTTCCAAAACTCTTGCATTCACCTCCCTAACAACCCCATTCATAAACAAATTAAACAACCATGGAGACATCACACAACCATACCGCAAACCTAAATTCACTGAGAACCAATCACTTTCCTCTCTTTCACACATACACATGCCTTACATCCTCGATAAAAACTTTTCACTGCTTCTAACAACTTGCCTCCCACACCATATATTCTTAATACCTTAAACAGAGCATCTCCATCAACTCTATCATATGCCTTCTCCAGATCCTTAAATGCTACATACAAATCCATTTGCTTTTCTAAGTATTTCTCACATACATTCTTCAAAGCAAACATCTGATCCACACATCCTCTACCACTGCTGAAACCACACTGCTCTTCCCCAATCTCATGCTCTGTACATGCCTTCACCCTCTCAATCAATACCCTCCCATATAATTTACCAGGAATACTCAACAAACTTATACCTCTGAAATTTGAACACTCACTCTTATCCCCTTTGCCTTTGTTTTATGGCACTATGCACGCATTCCGCCAATCCTCAGGCACCTAACCATGAGTCATACATACATTAAATAACCTTACCAACCAGTCAATGATACAGTCACACCCTTTTTTAATAAATTCTAATGCAATACCACCCAAACCTGCTGCCTTGCCGGTTTTCATGTTCCGCAAAGCTTTTAGTAACTCTTTTCTGTTTACCAAATCATTTTCCCTAACCCTCTCACTTTGCACACCACCTCGACCAACACACCCTATATCTGCCACTCTATCATCAAACACATTCAACAAATCTTCAAAATACTCACTCCATCTCTTTCTCACATCACCACTACTTGTTATCACCTCCCCATTTGCGAGCTTCACTGAAGTTCCCATTTGCTCCCTTGTCTTACGCACTTTATTTACCTCCTTCCAGAACATCTTTTTATTCTCCCTAAAATTTAATGATACTCTCTCGCCCCAACTCTCATTTGCCCTCTTTTTCACCTCTTGCACCTTTCTCTTGACCTCCTGCCTCTTTCTTTTATACATCTCCCACTCATTTGCATTTTTTCCCTGCAAAAATCGTCCAAATGCCTCTCTCTTCTCTTTCACTAATAATCTTACTTCTTCCCACCACTCACTACCCTTTCTAATCAACCTACCTCCCACTCTTCTCATGCCACAAGCATCTTTTGTGCAATCCATCACTGATTCCCTAAATACATCCCATTCCTCCCCCACTCCCCTTACTTCAATTGTTTTTACCTTTTTCCATTCTGTACTCAGTCTCTCCTGGTACTTCCTCACACAAGTTTCCTTCCCAAGCTCACTTACTCTCACCACCCTCTTCACCCCAACATTCACTCTTCTTTTCTGAAAGATAGGTAGATATGTGTGGTAGTATGTTTGACGAAAGGAACTTGGATGTTTTGGCTCTGAGTGAAACGAAGCTCAAGGGTAAAGGGGAAGAGTGGTTTGGGAATGTCTTGGGAGTAAAGTCAGGGGTTAGTGAGAGGAGAAG
The DNA here is from genome assembly GCF_036320965.1 of Panulirus ornatus. Classification (NCBI taxonomy): domain Eukaryota; kingdom Metazoa; phylum Arthropoda; class Malacostraca; order Decapoda; family Palinuridae; genus Panulirus; species Panulirus ornatus. The sequence continues at coordinate 937,543 of NC_092256.1, read as the reverse complement.
AGCAAGGGAAGGAGTAGCAGTACTCCTGAAACAGGAGTTGTGGGAGTATGTGATAGAATTTATGAAAGTAAATTCTCGATTAATATGGGTAAAACTGAAAGTTGATGGAGAGAGATGGGTGATTATTGGTGCATATGCACCTGGGCATGAGAAGAAAGATCATGAGAGGCAAGTGTTTTGGGAGCAGCTGAATGAGTGTGTTAGTGGTTTTGATGCACGAGACCGGGTTATAGTGATGGGTGATTTGAATGCAAAGGTGAGTAATGTGGCAGTTAAGGGAATAATTGGTATACATGGGGTGTTTAGTGTTGTAAATGGAAATAGTGAAAAGCTTATAGATTTGTGCTGAAAAAGGATTGGTAATTGGGAATACGTGGTTTAAAAAGCGAGATATACATAAGTATACGTATATAAGTAGGAGAGATGGCCAAAGAGCGTTATTGGATTACGTGTTAATTGACAGGCGTGCGAAAGAGAGACTTTTGGATGTTAATGTGCTGAGAGGTGCAACTGGAGGGATGTCTGATCATTATTTGGCTATGTGTTCTGTTCGGAAACAACCGGTAGACCCCGTTGCTCACCATAGTGAGACAAAGGGTATTCGAGTACTTAGTATTTCGAATAGTTGTTTCCTATTATACAGTCCCTTAGCCTAGCGGTTAGCATGCCTGCCTCTTGCACAAGGGGTCGCAGGTTCGATCCTGGCTGATGGAGCTTTTTATGTTCTATGAAGGTGCGCGTTCATATACACTTTATTCGTATATATATATATATATATATATATATATATATATATATATATATATTCTTTTTTTCATTCATTTCAAGCTAGAAGTTTCAGTTTTCTAAATTGTTTCTTACATTTCTCATATGTATATATATGTATGTGTGTGTGTGTGTATATGTGCGTGTGTGTGTGTATGTGTGTGTATGTGTATGTGTATATATATATGTATATTATCCCTGGGGATAGGGGTGAAAGAATACTTCCCACGTATTCCTCGCGTGTCGTAGAAAGCGACTAGAGGGGACGGGAGCGGGGGGCCAGAAATCCTCCCCTCCTTGTATTAACTTTCTAAAATGGGAAACAGAAGAAGGAGTCACGCGGGGAGTGCTCATCCTCCTCGAAGGCTCAGAGTGGGGTGCCTAAATGTGTGTGGATGTAACCAAGATGTGAAAAAAGGAGAGATAGGTAGTATGTTTGAGGAAAGGAACCTGGATGTCTTGGCTCTGAGTGAAACGAAGCTCATGGGTAAAGGGGAAGAGTGGTTTGGGAATGTCTGGGGAGTAAAGTCAGGGGTTAGTGAGAGGACAAGAGCAAGGGAAGGAGTAGCAATACTCCTGAAACAGGAGTTGTGGGAGTATGTGATAGAGTGTAAGAAAGTAAATTCTCGATTAATATGGGTAAAACTGAAAGTTGATGGAGAGAGGTGGGTGATTATTGGTGCATATGCACCTGGGCATGAGAAGAAAGATCAAGAGAGGCAAGTGTTTTGGGAGCAGCTGAATGAGTGTGTTAGTGGTTTTGATGCACGAGACCGGGTCATAGTGATGGGTGATTTGAATGCAAAGGTGAGTAATGTGGCAGTTGAGGGAATAATTGGTATACATGGGGTGTTCAGTGTTGTAAATGGAAATGGTGAAGAGCTTGTAGATTTATGTGCTGAAAAAGGACTGATGATTGGGAATACCTGGTTTAAAAAGCGAGATATACATAAGTATACTTATGTAAGTAGGAGAGATGGCCAGAGAGCGTTATTGGATTACGTGTTAATTGACAGGCGTGCGAAAGAGAGACTTTTGGATGTTAATATGCTGAGAGGTGCAACTGGAGGGATGTCTGATCATTATCTTGTGGAGGCTAAGGTGAAGATTTGTATGGGTTTTCAGAAAAGAAGAGTGAATGTTGGGGTGAAGAGGGTGGTGAGAGTAAGTGAGCTTGAGAAGGAGACCTGTGTGAGGAAGTACCAGGAGAGACTGAGTACAGAATGGAAAAAGGTGAGAACAATGGAAGTAAGGGGAGTGGGGGAGGAATGGGATATATTTAGGGAATCAGTGATGGATTGCGCAAAAGATGCTTGTGGCATGAGAAGAGTGGGAGGTGGGTTCATTAGAAAGGGTAGTGAGTGGTGGGATGAAGAAGTAAGAGTATTAGTGAAAGAGAAGAGAGAGGCATTTGGACGATTTTTGCAGGGAAAAAATGCAATTGAGTGGGAGATGTATAAAAGAAAGAGACAGGAGGTCAAGAGAAAGGTGCAAGAGGTGAAAAAAAGGGCAAATGAGAGTTGGGGTGAGAGAGTATCATTAAATTTTAGGGAGAATAAAAAGATGTTCTGGAAGGAGGTAAATAAAGTGCGTAAGACAAGGGAGGAAATGAGAACTTCAGTGAAGGGCTCAAATGGGGAGGTGATAACAAGTAGTGGTGATGTGAGAAGGAGATGGAGTGAGTATTTTGAAGGTTTGTTGAATGTGTTTGATGATAGAGTGGCAGATATAGGGTGTTTTGGTCGAGGTGGTGTGCAAAGTGAGAGGGTTAGGGAAAATGATTTGGTAAACAGAGAAGAGGTAGTGAAAGCTTTGCGGAAGATGAAAGCCGGCAAGGCAGCAGGTTTGGATGGTATTGCAGTGGAATTTAGTAAAAAAGGGGGTGACTGTATTGTTGACTGGTTGGTAAGGTTATTTAATGTATGTATGACTCATGGTGAGGTGCCTGAGGATTGGCGGAATGCGTGCATAGTGCCATTGTACAAAGGCAAAGGGGATAAGAGTGAGTGCTCAAATTACAGAGGTATAAGTTTGTTGAGTATTCCTGGTAAATTATATGGGAGGGTATTGATTGAGAGGGTGAAGGCATGTACAGAGCATCAGATTGGGGAAGAGCAGTGTGGTTTCAGAAGTGGTAGAGGATGTGTGGATCAGGTGTTTGCTTTGAAGAATGTATGTGAGAAATACTTAGAAAAGCAAATGGATTTGTATGTAGCATTTATGGATCTGGAGAAGGCATATGATAGAGTTGATAGAGATGCTCTGTGGAAGGTATTAAGAATATATGGTGTGGGAGGAAAGTTGTTAGAAGCAGTGAAAAGTTTTTATCGAGGATGTAAGGCATGTGTGCGTGTAGGAAGAGAGGAAAGTGATTGGTTCTCAGTGAATGTAGGTTTGCGGCAGGGGTGTGTGATGTCTCCATGGTTGTTTAATTTGTTTATGGATGGGGTTGTTAGGGAGGTAAATGCAAGAGTTTTGGAAAGAGGGGCAAGTATGAAGTGTGTTGGGGATGAGAGAGCTTGGGAAGTGAGTCAGTTGTTGTTCGCTGATGATACAGCGCTGGTGGCTGATTCATGTGAGAAACTGCAGAAGCTGGTGACTGAGTTTGGAAAAGTGTTTGGAAGAAGAAAGTTAAGAGTAAATTTGAATAAGAGCAAGGTTATTAGGTACAGTAGGGTTGAGGGTCAAGTCAATTGGGAGGTGAGTTTGAATGGAGAAAAACTGGAGGAAGTGAAGTGTTTTAGATATCTGGGAGTGGATCTGGCAGCGGATGGAACCATGGAAGTGGAAGTGGATCATAGGGTGGGGGAGGGGGCGAAAATCATGGGGGCCTTGAAGAATGTGTGGAACTCGAGAACATTATCTCGGAAAGCAAAAATGTGTATGTTTCAAGGAATAGTGGTTCCAACAATGTTGTATGGTTGCGAGGCGTGGGCTATGGATAGAGTTGTGCGCAGGAGGATGGATGTGCTGGAAATGAGATGTTTGAGGACAATGTGTGGTGTGAGGTGGTTTGATCGAGTGAGTAACGTAAGGGTAAGAGAGATGTGTGGAAATAAAAAGAGCGTGGTTGAGAGAGCAGAAGAGGGTGTTTTGAAGTGGTTTGGGCACTTGGAGAGGATGGGTGAGGAAAGATTGACCAAGAGGATATATGTGTCGGAGGTGGAGGGAACGAGGAGAAGAGGGAGACCAAATTGGAGGTGGAAAGATGGAGTGAAAAATATTTTGTGTGATCGGGGCCTGAACATGCAGGAGGGTGAAAGGAGGGCAAGGAATAGAGTGAATTGGAGCGATGTGGTATACCGGGGTTGACGTGCTGTCAGTGGATTGAAGCAAGGCATGTGAAGCGTCTGGGGTAAACCATGGAAAGCTGTGTAGGTATGTATATTTGCGTGTGTGGACGTATGTATATACATGTGTATGGGGGGGGGTTGGGCCATTTCTTTCGTCTGTTTCCTTGCGCTACCTCGCAAACGCGGGAGACAGCGACAAAGTATAATATAATAAAAAATATATATATATATATATATATTTCTTTCTTTCAAACTATTCGCCATTTCCCGCGTTAGCGAGGTAGCGTTAAGAACATAGAACTGGGCCTTTGAGGGAATATCCTCACCTGACCCCCGCTCCCTCCACTTTTAGTCGCCTTCTACGACACGCAGGGAATACGTGGGAAGTATTCTTTCTCCCCTATCCACTACCACTATTAGACCAAATACTCTAAAGAATTATTAAGAGTCACATTATCCTTAAGAAACACTATTATAAATTACTAATTCTTCTAATCCCATCTGTCCTCTGTGTTTCCAAATTCTGTACTTGACAAGATCTTTGCGGGTAACTATACCAACAACCTCATTACTATCATTAATTACAACAAGATGTCTTAAACCAAGAGCCCTGAAAAGATTAAACATATATATATATATATATATATATATATATATATATATATATATATATATATATATATATATATATATATATATATATATATATATATATATATATATATATATATATATATATATATATATATATATATATATATATATATATATATATATATATATATATATATATATATATATATATATATATATATATATATATATATATATATATATATATATATATATATATATATATATATATATATATATATATATATATATATATATATATATATATATCTGTGTATATATATATATATATATATATATATATATATATATATATATATATATATATATATATATATATATATATATATATATCTGTGTATATATATATATATCTGTGTATATATATATATATATATATATATATATATATATATATATATATATATATATATATATATATATATATATAATCATATATATATATATATATATATATATATATATATATATATATATATATATATATATATATATATATATATATATATATATATATACATATTTCCTTGCGCTACCTCGCAAACGCGGGAGACAGTGACAAAGTATAAAAAAAAAAAAAAAAAGAAATATATATATATATATATATATATATATATATATATATATATATATATATATATATATATATATATATATATATATATATATATATATATATATATATACATATATATATATATATATATATATATATATATATATATATATATATGTATATATATATATATATATATATATATATATATATATATATTTCTCTTGCTTTCTCGCTGCCTCCCGCCTTAGGGAGGTAGGGCAAGGAAACAGAGGAAAGAATGGGCCAACACACCCACATACACATGTATATACATGCACGTCTGCAACCGCAAATATAAATACATATACATCTCAATGTATACATTTATATACACACATAGACATATACATATATACACATGCACATAATTCATACTGTCTGTCTTTATTCCTTCACATCGCCACCCCGCCACACATGAAGTATCAATCTCATTCACCCTCATGTGCGCGAGGTAGCGTTAGGAAAGACAACAAAGGCCACATTCGTTCACACTCAGTCTCTAGCTGTCATGTAATAATGCACCGAAACCACAGCTCTCTTTCCACATCCAGGCCCCACAGAACTATCCACGGTTTACCCCAGACGCTTCACACGCACTGGTTCATTCCATTGACAGCAATTCGACCCCGTTATACCACATCGTTCCAGTTCACTCTATTCCTTGCACGCCTTTGACCCTCCTGCATGTGCAGGCCCCGATCACTTAAGATCTTTTTCACTCCATCTTTCCATCTCCAATCTGGTCTCCCACTTTTCTTCGTTCCCTCCACCTTTGACACATATATCCTCTTGATCAATCACTCATCATTCATTCTCTCCATGTGACCAAACAATTTCGAAACACTCCCTTCTGCTCCATCAACCACACTCTTTTTATTACCAACCATCTCTCTTACCCTATTATGACTTACTCGATCAAACCACCTCACACCGCAAGTTGTCCTCAGACATCTCATTTCCAGCACATTCACCCTCCTCCGCACAACTCTATCCATAGCCCACGCCTCGCAACCATACAACATTGTTGAAACCACTATTCCTTCAAACATACCCCTTTCTGCTTTCCGATATAATGTTCTCGACTTCCACACGTTCTTCAGGGCTCCCAGAATTTTCGCCCTCTCCCCCACCCTATGATCCACTTCCGCTTCCATGGATCCATCCGCTGCCAAATCCACTCCCAGATATCTAAAACACATCACTTCCTCCACACACTTTACCAAACTCAGTTACCAGCTTCTGCAGTTTCTCACACGAATCAGCTACCAGCGCTGTAGCATCAGCGAACTACAACTGACTCATTAACCAAGCTCTCTCATCTACAATACACTGCACACTTGCCCCTGTTTCCAAAACTCTTGCATTCACCTCCCTCTCAACCCCAACCATAAAAAAATTATACAACCATGTTGACATCACATACCCCTGCCACAAACCTACATTCACTTAGAACAAATCACTTTCCTCTCTTCCTACACGTATATATGCCTTACATCCTTGACTAATATTTTTCACTACTTCTAACAACTTCCCTCCCACACCATATATTCTTAATACCTTCCACAAAGCATCTCTATCAATTATATCATATACCTTCTGCAGATCCATAAATGCTACATACAAATCCATTTGCTTTTCTAAGTATTTCTAAAATACATTCTTCAGAGCAAACACCTGATTCATACATCCTCTACCACTTCTGAAACCACACACACACACACATATGTAGATATAAATATTGTTATTATTATTTTTTGCTTTGTCGCTGGCTCCCGCGTTTGCGAGGTAGCGCAAGGAAACAGACGAAAAAAATGGCCCAACCCACCCCCATACTCATGTATATACATACACGTCCAGACAGGCAAATATACGTACCCATACATCTCAACACACACATATATATATATATACACACACACACATATATATATACACATGCAAACAACTGTCTGCCTTTATTCATTCCCATCGCCACCTCGTCACACATGGAATAACATCCCCCTTCCCCCTCATGTGTGGGACGTAGCGCTAGGAAAAGACAACAAAGTCCCCGTTCGTTTACACTCAGTCTCTAGCTGTCATGCAATAATGCCCGACCCACAGCTCCCTTTCCACATCCAGGTCCCACAGAACATTCCATGGCTTACCCCAGACGCTTCACATGCCCTGATTCAATCCAGTGACAGCACGTCGACCCCGGCATACCACATCGATCCAATTCACTCTATTCCTTGCCCACCTTTCACCCTCCTGCATGTTCAGGCCCCGCTCACTCAAAATCTTTTTCACTCCATTTTTCCACCTCCAATTTGGTTTCCCACTTCTCGTTCCCTTCACCTCCAACACATATATCCTCTTGGTCAATCTTTCCTCACTCGTTCTCTCCATGTGCCCAAACCGTTTCAAAACACCCTCTTCTGCTCTCTCAACCACGCTCAATTTATTTCCACACATCTCTCTTACACTTACATTAATTACTCAATCAAACTACCTCACACCACATATTGTCCTCAAACATCTCATTTCCAGCACATCCAACCTCCTGCGCAAAACTCTATCCATAGCCCACGCCTCGCAACCATACAACATTGTTGGAACCACTATTCCTTCAAACATAGCCAATTCTGCTTTCGGAGATAATGTTCTCAATATATATATATATATATATATATATATATATATATATATATATATATATATATATATATATATATATATATATATATATATATATATATATATATATATATATATATATATATATATATAAATATATGTGTGTGTGTGTGTGTGTGTGTGTGCATGTGTGTGTATTTCATTTGCTTTGTCCCTGTCTCCCGCGTTATCGACGTAGCGCAAGGAAACAGACGAAAGAATGGCCCAAGCCACCCATATACACATGTATATACATACACGTCCAAACAAGCGTGTATGCATACTTATACATCTCACTGTACACATATATATATAAACAGACAGTCATATACATATATACACATGTACATAATTCATACTGTCTGTCTTTATCCATTCCCACTGCCACCTCGCCACATATGGAATAACAACCTCCTTCTCCCTCATGTGCGCGAGGTAGCGCTAGACAACAAAGGCCCCATTCGTTCACACTGTCTCTAGCTGTCATGTAATAATGAACCAAAACCACAGCTCCCTTTCCACATCCAGGCCCCACAGAACTTTCCATGGTTTACCCCAGACTCATCACATGCCCTGTTTCAATCCATTGACAGCAAGTCGACCCCGGTATACCACATCGTTCCAATTCACTCTATTCCTTACGCGCCTTTCAACCTCCTGCATATTCAGGCCCCGATCAGCCAAAATCTTTTTCACTCCATCTTTCCACCTCCAATTTGGTCTCCCACTTCTCCGCGTTCCCTCTACCTCTGACATATATATACTCTTGGACAATCTTTCCTCTCTCATTCTCTACATGTAACCAAACCGCTTCAAAACACCATCTTCTGCTCTCTTAACAACACTCTTTTTATTACCACACATCTCTATTACCCGATTATTACTTATTCGATCAAAACACCTCATAAATTCTCATTTCCAGCACATCCACCATCATCAGCACACTTCTATCCATAGCCCACGCCTCGCAACCATACAACATTGTTGGAACCACTATTCCTTCAAACATACCCATTTTTGCTTTCCGAGATAATGTTCTCGACTTCCACACATTCTTCAAGGCTCCCAGAATTTTCGCCCCCTCCCCCACCCTATGATTCACTTCCGTTTCCATGGATCCATCCGCTGCCAAATCCACTCCAAGATATCTAAAACATTTTACTTCCTCCACTTTTTTTTCCATTCAAACTTACCTCCCAATTGACTTGACCCTCAACCCTACTGTACCTAATAACCTTCCTCTCATTCACATTTACTCTCAACTTCCTTCTTTCACACACTTTACCAAACTCAGTCACTAGCTTCTGCAGTTTCTTACATGAATCAGCCGCCAGCGCTGTATCACCAGCGAATAACAACTGACTCACTTCACAAGATCTCATATCCACAACAGACTGGATACTTGCCCCTCTTTCCAAAACTCTTGCATTCACATAACTAACAACCCCATCCATAAATAAATCAAACACCTATGGAGACATCACACAGCCCTTCCGCAAACCTGCATTCCATCCAAACCCGCTGCCTTGCCGGCTTTCATCTTCCGCAAAGCTTTTACTAACTCTTCTCTGTTTACCAAATCATTATCCCTAACCCTCTCATTTTGCACACCACCTCGACCAAAACACCCTATATCTACCATTCTATCATCAAACACATTCAACAAACCTTCAAAATACTCACTCCATCTCCTTCTCACATCACGACTACTTGTCATCACCTCCCCATTAGCCCCCTTCACTGAAGTTCCCATTTTTCCCTTCTCTTACGTACTTTATTTACCTCCTTCCAAAACATCTTTTTATTCTCCCTAAAATCTAATGATACTCTCTCATCCCAACTCTCATTTGCCCTCTTGTTTACCTCTTGCACCTTTCTCTTGACCTCCAGCCTCTTTCTTTTATACATCTCCCGCTTATTTCCAATATTTCCTTGCAAAAATCGTCATAATGCCTCTCTCTTCTCTTTCACTAATAATCTTACTTCTTCATCCCACCACTCACTACCCTTTCTAATCTGCCCACCTCCCACGCTTCTCATACCACAAGCATCTTTTGCGCAAGCAATCACTGCTTCCCTAAATACATCCAATTCCTCCCCCGCTCCCCTTACCTCCTTTGTTCTCACCTGTTTTCATTCTGTATTCAGTCTCTCCTGGTACTTACTCACACAAGTCTCCTTCCCAAGCTCACTTACTTTCACCACTCTCTTCACCCCAACATTCTCTCTTCTTTTCTGAAAACCCCTTCAAATCTTCATGATCGCCTCCACAAGATAATGATCAGACATCCCTCCAGTTGCACCTCTCAGCACATTAACATCCAAAAGTCTCTCTTTTGCGCGCCTGTCAATTAACACGTAATCCAATAATGCTCACTGGCCATCTCTTCTACTTACATACGTATACTTATGTATATCTCTCTTTTTAAACCAGGTATTCCCAATCACCACTCCTTTTTCAGCACATAAATCTACAAGCTCTTCACCATTTCCATTCACAACGCTGAACACCCCATGTATGCCAATCATTCCCTCAACTGCCACATTACTCACCTTTGCATTCAAATCACCCATAACTGTATCCCGGTCTCGTGCATCAAAACCACTGACACGCTCATTCAGCTGCTCCCAAAACACTTGCCTCTCATAATCTTTCTTCTAGTGCCCAGGTTCATATGCACCAATAATAACCCATCTCTCTCCATCAAATTTTAGTTTTACCAATATCATTCTAGAATTTACTTTCTTACACTCCACCAAATACTCCCACGACTCCTGTTTCAGGATTAGTGCTACTCCTTCCCTTGCTATTGTACTCTCACTAGCCCTTCACTTTACTCCCAAGACCTCCCCAAACAAATCTTCCCCTTCACCCTTAAGCTTCGTTTCACTCAGAGCCAAAACATCCAGGTTCCTTTCCTGAAACATACTACTTATCTCTCCTTTTTTCTCATCTTGGTTACATCCACACATATTTAGACACCCCAATCTGAGCCATCTAGGAGGATAAACTGTCCCCGCGTGACTTCTTCTTCTGTTTCCCCTTTTAGAAAGTTAAGATACAAGGAGGGGAGGGTTTCTAGCCCCCTGCTCCCGTCCTCTTTAGCTGCCTTCTACGACACGTGAGTAATGCGTGGAATGCGTCCCCTATCCGAAGGGATAGGGAATATATATATATATATATATATATATATATATATATATATATATATATATATATATATATATATATATATATATATATATATATATATATATATATATATATATATATGCATATATATATATATATATATATATATATATATATATATATATATATATATATATATATATATATATATATATATATATATATATATATATATATATATTTATATGTATATATATATATATATATATATATATATATATATATATATATATATATATATATATATATATATATATATATATATATATATATATATAAAATGGGAAACAGAAGAAGGAGTCACGCGGGGAGTGCTCATCCTCCTCGAAGGCTCAGAGTGGGGTGCCTAAATGTGTGAGGATGTAACCAAGATGTAAAAAAAGGAGAGATAGGTAGTATGTTTGAGGAAAGGAACCTGGATGTTTTGGCTCTGAGTGAAACGAAGCTCAAGGGTAAAGGGGAAGAGTGGTTTGGGAATGTCTTGGGAGTAAAGTCAGGGGTTAGTGAGAGGACAAGAGCAAGGGAAGGAGTAGCAATACTCCTGAGACAGGAGTTGTGGGAGTATGTGATAGAGTGTAAGAAAGTAAATTCTCGATTAATATGGGTAAAACTGAAAGTTGATGGAGAGAGGTGGGTGATTATTGGTGCATATGCACCTGGGCATGAGAAGAAAGATCAAGAGAGGCAAGTGTTTTGGGAGCAGCTGAATGAGTGTGTTAGTGGTTTTGATGCACGAGACCGGGTTATAGTGATGGGTGATTTGAATGCAAAGGTGAGCAATGTGGCAGTTGAGGGAATAATTGGTATACATGGGGTGTTCAGTGTTGTGAATGGAAATGGTGAAGAGCTTGTAGATTTATGTGCTGAAAAAGGACTGATGATTGGGAATACCTGGTTTAAAAAGCGAGATATACATAAGTATACTTATGTAGGTAGGAGAGATGGCCAGAGAGCGTTATTGGATTACGTGTTAATTGACAGGCGTGCGAAAGAGAGACTTTTGGACGTTAATGTGCTGAGATGTGCAACTGGAGGGATGTCTGATCATTATCTTGTGGAGGCTAAGGTGAAGATTTGTATGGGTTTTCAGAAAAGAAGAGTGAATGTTGGGGTGAAGAGGGTGGTGAGAGTAAGTGAGCTTGAGAAGGAGACCTGTGTGAGGAAGTACCAGGAGAGACTGAGTACAGAATGGAAAAAGGTGAGAACAATGGAAGCAAGGGGAGTGGGGGAGGAATGGGATGTATTTAGGGAATCAGTGATGGATTGCGCAAAAGATGCTTGTGGCATGAGAAGAGTGGGAGGTGGGTTGATTAGAAAGGGTAGTGAGTGGTGGGATGAAGAAGTAAGAGTATTAGTGAAAGAGAAGAGAGAGGCATTTGAACGATTTTTGCAGGGAAAAAATGCAATTGAGTGGGAGATGTATAAAAGAAAGAGACAGGAGGTCAAGAGAAAGGTGCAAGAGGTGAAAAAAAGGGCAAAAGAGAGTTGGGGTGAGAGAGTATCATTAAATTTTAGGGAGAATAAAAAGATGTTCTGGAAGGAGGTAAATAAAGTGCGTAAGACAAGGGAGCAAATGGGAACTTCAGTGAAGGGCGCAAATGGGGAGGTGATAACAAGTAGTGGTGATGTGAGAAGGAGATGGAGTGAGTATTTTGAAGGTTTGTTGAATGTGTTTGATGATAGAGTGGCAGATATAGGGTGTTTTGGTCGAGGTGGTGTGCAAAGTGAGAGGGTTAGGGAAAATGATTTGATAAACAGAGAAGAGGTAGTGAAAGCTTTGCGGAAGATGAAAGCCGGCAAGGCAGCAGGTTTGGATGGTATTGCAGTGGAATTTATTAAAAAAGGGGATGACTGTATTGTTGACTGGTTGGTAAGGTTATATAATGTATGTATGACTCATGGTGAGGTGCCTGAGGATTGGCGGAATGCGTGCATAGTGCCATTGTACAAAGGCAAAGGGGATAAGAGTGAGTGCTCAAATTACAGAGGTATAAGTTTGTTGAGTATTCCTGGTAAATTATATGGGAGGGTATTGATTGAGAGGGTGAAGGCATGTACAGAGCATCAGATTGGGGAAGAGCAGTGTGGTTTCAGAAGTGGTAGAGGATGTGTGGATCAGGTGTTTGCTTTGAAGAATGTATATTAGAAATACTTAGAAAAGCAAATGGATTTGTATGTAGCATTTATGGATCTGGAGAAGGCATATGATAGAGTTGATAGAGATGCTCTGTGGAAGGTATTAAGAATATATGGTGTGGGAGGCAAGTTGTTAGAAGCAGTGAAAAGTTTTTATCGAGGATGTAAGGCATGTGTACGTGTAGGAAGAGAGGAAAGTGATTGGTTCTCAGTGAATGTAGGTTTGCGGCAGGGGTGTGTGATGTCTCCATGGTTGTTTAATTTGTTTATGGATGGGGTTGTTAGGGAGGTAAATGCAAGAGTTTTGGAAAGAGGGGCAAGTATGAAGTCTGTTGGGGATGAGAGAGCTTGGGAAGTGAGTCAGTTGTTGTTCGCTGATGATACAGCGCTGGTGGCTGATTCATGTGAGAAACTGCAGAAGCTGGTGACTGAGTTTGGTAAAGTGTGTGGAAGAAGAAAGTTAAGAGTAAATGTGAATAAGAGCAAGGTTATTAGGTACAGTAGGGTTGAGGGTCAAGTCAATTGGGAGGTGAGTTTGAATGGAGAGAAACTGGAGGAAGTGAAGTGTTTTAGATATCTGGGAGTGGATCTGGCAGCGGATGGAACCATGGAAGCGGAAGTGGATCATAGGGTGGGGGAGGGGGCGAAAATTCTGGGGGCCTTGAAGAATGTGTGGAAGTCGAAAACATTATCTCGGAAAGCAAAAATGGGTATGTTTGAAGGAATAGTGGTTCCAACAATGTTGTATGGTTGCGAGGCGTGGGCTATGGATAGAGTTGTGCGCAGGAGGATGGATGTGCTGGAAATGAGATGTTTGAGGACAATGTGTGGTGTGAGGTGGTTTGATCGAGTGAGTAACGTAAGGGTAAGAGAGATGTGTGGAAATAAAAAGAGCGTGGTTGAGAGAGCAGAAGTGGGTGTTTTGAAGTGGTTTGGGCACATGGAGAGGATGAGTGAGGAAAGATTGACCAAGAGGATATATGTGTCGGAGGTGGAGGGAGCAAGGAGAAGAGGGAGACCAAATTGGAGGTGGAAAGATGGAGTGAAAAAGATTTTGTGTGATCGGGGCCTGAACATGCAGGAGGGTGAAAGGAGGGCAAGGAATAGAGTGAATTGGAGCGATGTGGTATACCGGGGTTGACATGCTGTCAGTATATTGAATCAAGGCATGTGAAGCGTCTGGGATAAACCATGGAAAACTGTGTAGGTATGTATATTTGCGTGTGTGGACGTATGTATATACATGTGTATGGGGGGGGGGGGGGGGTTGGGCCATTTCTTTCGTCTGTTTCCTTGCGCTACCTCGCAAACGCGGGAGACAGCGACAAAGTATAAAAAAAAAAAGAAAATATATATATATATAAATATATATATATAGATATATATATAAATATATATATATATATAAATATATATATATATATATATATATATATATATATATATATATATATATATATATATATATATATATATATATATATATATATATATATATATATATATATATATATATAAAATATATATATATATATATATATATATATATATATATATATATTTTTTTTTTTTTTTTTTTATACTTTGTCGCTGTCTCTCGCGTTTGCGAGGTAGCGCAAGGAAACAGACGAAAGAAATGGCCCAACCCCCCCCATATATATATATATATATATATATATATATATATATATATATATATATATATATATATATATATATATATATATATATATATTCACTCCATCTCCTTCACACATCACCACTACTTGTTATCACCTCCCCATTGCCGCCCTTCACTGAAGTTCCCATTTGCTCCCTTGTCTTACGCACTTTATTTACCCCCTTCCAGAACGTCTTTTTATTCTCCCTAAAATTTAATGATACTCTCTCAACCCAACCCCCATTTGCCCTCTTTTTCACCTCTTGCACCTTTCTCTTGACCTCCTGTCTCTTTCTTTTATACATCTCCCACTCAATTGCATTTTTTCCCTGCAAAAATCGTCCAAATGCCTCTCTCTTCTCTTTCACTAATACTCTTACTTCTTCATCCCACCACTCACTACCCTTTCTAATCAACCCACCTCCCACTCTTCTCATGCCACAAGCATCTTTTGCGCAATCCATCACTGATTCCCTAAATACATCCCACTCCTCTCCCACTCCCCTTACTTCCATTGTTCTCACCTTTTTCCATTCTGTACTCAGTCTCTACTAGTACTTCCTCACACAATTCTCCTTCCCAAGCTCACTTACTCTTACCATACTCTTCAACCCAACATTCACTCTTCTTTTCTGAAAACCCATGCAAATCTTCACCTTAGCCTCCACAAGATAATGATCAGACATCCCTCCAGTTGCACCTCTCAGCACATTAACATCCAAAAGTCTCTCTTTCGCGCGCCTGTCAATTTTCACGCAATCCAATGACGCTCTCTGGCCATCTCTCAAAAATGCCTGCAAAAATTATCCAAATGCCTCTCTCTTCTCTTTCACTAATACTCTTACTTCTTCATCCCACAACTCACTATCATTGTAATCAACCCACCTCCCATGCTTCTCAAGCCACAAGCATCTTTTGCGCAAGCCATCACTGCTTCCCTAAATACATCCCATTCCTCCCCCACTCCCCTTTTCTCCTTTGTTGTCACCTTTTTCCATTCTGTACTCAGTCTCTCCAAGTACTTCCTCACGCAAGTCTCCTTCCTAAGCTCACTTACTCTCACCACTCTCTTCACCCAACATTATCTCTTCTTTTCTGAAAATCCCTACAAATCTTCACCTTCGCCTCCACAAGATAATGATCAGACATCCCTCCAGTTACACCTCTCAGCACATTAACATCCAAAAATCTCTCTTTCGTGCGTCTATCAATTAAAACGTAATCCCATAACGCTCTCTGGCCATCTCTCCTACTTACATACGTATAATTATGTATATCTCTCGTTTTAAACCAGGTATTCCCATACACCAGTACTTTTTTAGCACATAAATCTACAAGCTCTTCACCATTTCCATTTACAACACTGAACACTCCATGTATACCAATTATTCCCTCAACTGCCACATTACTCACCTTTGCATTCAAATCACCCATCACTATAACCTGGTCTTGTGCATCAAAACCACTAACACACTCATTCAGCTGCTCTCAAAACACTTGTCTCTCATGATCTTTCTTCTCGTGCCCAAATGCATATGCACCAATAATCACCCATCTCTCTCCATCAACTTTCAGTTTTACCCATATTAATCGAGAATTTACTTTCTTACATTCTATCACATACTCCCACAACTCCTGTTTCAGGAGTACTGCTACTCCTTCCCTTGCTCTTGTCCTCTCACTAACCCTTACTTTACTCCCAAGACATTCCCAAACCACTCTTCCCCTTTACCCTTGAGATTCGTTTCACTCAGAGCAAAAACATCCAGGTTCCTTTCCTCAAACATACTACTTATCTCTCCTTTTTTTTCATCTTGGCTACATCTACACACATTTAGACACCCCAATATGAGCCTTCGAGGAGGATGAGCACTCCTCGCGTGACTCCTTCTTCTGTTTCCCCTTTTAGAAATTTAAAATAAAAGGAGGTGAGGGTTTCTGGCCCCCCGCTCCCGTCCCCTTTAGTCGCCTCCTGCGACACGTGAGGAATGCGTGGGAAGTATTCTTTTTCCCCTATCCCCAGGGATATATATATATATATATAAATATATATATATATATATATATATATATATATATATATATATATATATATATATATATATATATATATATATATATATATATATATATATATATATATATATATATATATATATATATATATATATATATATATATATATATATATACATACATACATATATATATATATATATATATATATATATATATATATATATATATATATATATATATATATATATATATATATATATATATATATATATATATATATATATATATATTTATATATACATATATATATTTTTTTTTTTTTTTTACTTTGTCGCTGTCTCCCGCGTTTGCGAGGTAGCGCAAGGAAACAGACGAAAGAAATGGCCCAACCCCCGCCTCATACACATGTATATACATACGTCCACACACGCAAATATACATACCTACACAGCTTTCCATGGCTTACCCCAGACGCTTCACATGCCTTGATTCAATCCACTGACAGCACGTCAACCCCGGTATACCACATCGCTCCAATTCACTCTATTCCTTGCCCTCCTTTCACCCTCCTGCATGTTCAGGCCCCGATCACACAAAATCTTTTTCACTCCATCTTTCCACCTCCAATTTGGTCTCCCTCTTCTCCTCGTTCCCTCCACCTCCGACACATATATCCTTGGTCAATCTTTCCTCACTCATTCTCTCCATATGACCAAACCATTTCAAAACACCCTCTTCTGCTCTCTCAACCACGCTCTTTTTATTTCCACACATCTCTCTTAACCCTTACGTTACTCACTCGATCAAACCAACTCACACCACATTTTGTCCTCAAACATCTCATTTCCAGCACATCCATCCTCCTGCGCAAAACTCTATCCATAGCCCACGCCTCGCAACCATACAACATTGTTGGAACCACTATTCCTTCAAGCATACCCATTTTTGCTTTCCGAGATAATGTTCTCGACTTCCACACATTCTTCAGGCCCCCCAGAATTTTCGCCCCCTCCCCCACCCTATGATCCACTTCTGCTACCATGGTTCCATCCGCTGCCAGATCCACTCCCAGATATCTAAAACACTTCACTTCCTCCAGTTTTTCTCCATTCAAACTCACCTCCCAATTGACTTGACCCTCAACCCTACTCTACCTAATAACCTTGCTCTTATTCACATTTACTCTCAACTTTCTTCTTCCACACACTTTACCAAACTCAGTCACCAGCTTCTGCAGTTTCTCACATGTATCAGCCACCAGCGATGTATCATCAGCGAACAACAACTGACTCACTTCCCAAGCTCTCTCATCCACAACAGACTTCATACTTGCCCCTCTTTCCAAAACTCTTGCATTTACCTCCCTAACAACCCCATCCATAAACAAATTAAACAACCATGGAGACATCACACACCCCTGCCGCAAACCTACATTCACTGAGAACCAATCACTTTCCTCTCTTCCTACACGTACACATGCCTTACATCCTCGATAAAAACTTTTCACTGCTTCTAACAACTTTCCTCCCACACCATATATTCTTAATACCTTCCACAGAGCATCTCTATCAACTCTATCATATGCCTTCTCCAGATCCATAAATGCTACATACAAATCCATTTGCTTTTCTAAGTATTTCTCACATACATTCTTCAAAGCAAACACCTGATCCACACATCCTCTACCACTTCTGAAACCACACTGCTCTTCCCCAATCTGATGCTCTGTACATGCCTTCACCCTCTCAATCAATACCCTCCCATATAATTTACCAGGAATACTCAACAAACTTATACCTCTGTAATTTGAGCATTCACTCTTATCCCCTTTGCCTTTGTACAATGGCACTATGCACGCATTCCGCCACTCCTCAGGCACCTCACCATGAGTCATACATACATTAAATAACCTTACCAACCAGTCAACAATACAGTCACCCCCTTTTTTAATAAATTCCACTGCAATACCATCCAAACCTGCTGCCTTGCCGGCTTTCATCTTCCGCAAAGCTTTCACTACCTCTTCTCTGTTTACCAAATCATTTTCCCTAACCCTCTCACTCTGCACACCACCTCGACCAAAAAACCCTATATCTGCCACTCTATCATCAAACACATTCAACAAACCTTCAAAATACTCACTCCATCTCCTTCTGACATCACCACTACTTGTTATCACCTCCCCATTTGCGCCCTTCACTGAAGTTCCCATTTGCTCCCTTGTCTTACGCACTTTATTTACCTCCTTCCAGAACATCTTTTTATTCTCCCTAAAATTTAATGATACTCTCTCACCCCAACTCTCATTTGCCCTTTTTTTCACCTCTTGCACCTTTCTCTTGACCTCCTGTCTCTTTCTTTTATACATCTCCCACTCAATTGCATTTTTTCCCTGCAAAAATCGTTCAAATGCCTCTCTCTTCTCTTTCACTAATACTCTTACTTCTTCATCCCACCACTCACTACCCTTTCTAATCAACCCACCTCCCACTCTTCTCATGCCACAAGCATCTTTTGCGCAATCCATCACTGATTCCCTAAATACATCCCATTCCTCCCCCACTCCCCTTGCTTCCATTGTTCTCACCTTTTTCCATTCTGTACTCAGTCTCTCCTGGTACTTCCTCACACAGGTCTCCTTCTCAAGCTCACTTACTCTCACCACCCTCTTCACCCTAACATTCACTCTTCTTTTCTGAAAACCCATACAGATCTTCACCTTAGCCTCCACAAGATAATGATCAGACATCCCTCCAGTTGCACCTCTCAGCACATTAACATCCAAAAGTCTCTCTTTCGCACGCCTGTGAATTAACACGTAATCCAATAACGCTCTCTGTCCATCTCTCCTACTTACATAAGTATACTTATGTATATTTCGCTTTTTAAACCAGGTATTCCCAATCATCAGTCCTTTTTCATCACATAAATCTACAAGCTCTTCACCATTTCCATTTACAACACTGAACACCCCATGTATACCAATTATACCCTCAACTGCCACATTACTCACCTTTGCATTCAAATCACCCATCACTATAACCCGGTCTCGTGCATCAAAACCACTAACACACTCATTCAGCTGCTCCCAAAACACTTGCCTCTCTTGATCTTTCTTCTCATGCCCAGGTGCATATGCACCAATAATCACCCACCTCTCTCCATCAACTTTCAGTTTTACCCATATTAATCGAGAATTTACTTTCTTACACTCTATCACATACTCCCACAACTCCTGTTTCAGGAGTATTGCTACTCCTTCCCTTGCTCTTGTCCTCTCACTAACCCCTGACTTTACTCCCAAGA
Source organism: Panulirus ornatus (assembly GCF_036320965.1). Classification (NCBI taxonomy): domain Eukaryota; kingdom Metazoa; phylum Arthropoda; class Malacostraca; order Decapoda; family Palinuridae; genus Panulirus; species Panulirus ornatus. The sequence continues at coordinate 917,264 of NC_092256.1, read as the reverse complement.
CATTCCCAAACCACTCTTCCCCTTTACCCTTGAGCTTCGTTTCACTCAGAGCCAAAACATCCAGGTTCCTTTCCTCAAACATACTACCTATCTCTCCTTTTTTCACATCTTGGTTACATCCACACACATTTAGGCACCCCACTCTGAGCCTTCGAGGAGGATGAGCACTCCCCGCGTGACTCCTTCTTCTGTTTCCCATTTTAGAAAGTCAATATATATATATATATATATATATATATATATATATATATATATATATATATATATATATATATATATATATATATATATATATATGTATATATATATATATATATATATATATATATATATATATATATATATATATATATATATATATATATATATATATATATATATATATATATATATATATATATATATATATATATATATATATATACAACAATGTTGTATGGTTGCGATGCGTTGGCTATGGATAGAGTTGTGCGCAGGAGGGTGGATGTGCTGGAAATAAGATGTTTGAGGACAATATGTGGTGTGAGGTGGTATGATCGACTAAGTAATGTAAGGGTAAGAGAGATGTGTGGAAATAAAAAGAGTGTGGTTGAGAGAGCAGAAGAGGGTGTTTTGAAATGGTTTGGGCACATGGAGAGAATGAGTGAGGTAAGATTGACCAAGAGGATATATGCGTCAGAGGTGGAGGGAACGAGAAGTGGGAGACCAAATTGGAGGTGGAAATATGGAGTGAAAAAGATTTCGAGTGATCGGTGCCTGAACATGCAGGAGGGTGAAAGGCGTGCAAGGAATAGAGTGAATTGGAACGATGTGGTATACCGGGGTCGACGAGCTGTTAATGGATTGAACCAGTGCATGTGAAGCGTCTGGGGTAAACCATGGAAAGTTGAGTGGGGCCTGGATGTGGAATGGGAGCTGTGGTTTCGGTGCATTATTACATGTCAGCTAGAGCCTGAGTGTGAACGAATGGGGCTTTTGGTGTCTTTTCCTAGCGCTACCTCGCACACATGTGGGGGGAGGGGGTTGTTATTCCATGTGTGGCGAGGTGGCGATGGGAACAAATAAAGGCAGATAGTATGAATTATGTTAATGTTTATATATGTATATGTCAGTGTGTGTATATATATATATATATATGTGTGTATATTGAGATGTATAGGTATGTATATTTGCGTGTGTGGACTTGTATGTATATACTTGCGTATGTGGGCGGGTTGGGCCATTCTTTCGTCTGTTTCCTTGCGCTACCTCGCTAACGCGGGAGACAGCGATAAAGCAAAATAAAATAAAATAAATAAAAATATATATATATATATAAATATATATATATATATATATATATATATATATATATATATATATATATATATATATATATATATATATATATATATATATATATATATATGTATATATGTATATATATATATATATATATATATATATATATATATATATATATATATATATATATATATATATATATATATATATATATATATATATATATATATATATATATATACATATATATATATATATATATTAGAAAGGATCATAATTTTGCGCGTGATCAAGATATTCCAATGAGTCCACGGGGAAAATGAAACAAAAAGATTGCAAATGATCTTTCGTGGAATACTCCTATGATCAGGGGAGACACAAGAGATAAATATAGCAGTAAATCACTATACATCGAAGAGACGAAGCTTGGACGCATTTGGTAAATATGCGATCGTCGCCAGGTAGCGCTAGGAAAAGACAACAAAGGCCACATTCGTTCACACTCGGCCTCTAGCTGTCATTTATAATGCACCAAAACCACAGCTCCCTTTCCCCACCCCCACAAAACTTTCCATGGTTTACCCCAGACGCTTTACATGCCCTGGTTCAATCCGTTGACGGCACGTCGACCCCGGTATACCACATCGTTCCAATTCACTCTATTCCTTTACACCTTTTACCCTCCTGCATATTCAGGCCCCGATCATTCAAAATCGTTTTCACTCACTTCTTCCACCTCCTGTTTGGTCTCCCACTTCTTATCGTGACCTCCATCTCTGACACCTATATCCTCTTTGTCAACCTTTGCTCACTCATTCACTCCATGTGACCAAACTATTTCAACACACCCTTTTCTGCTCTCTCAAACACACAATTCTAACTACCACACATCTCTCTTACCCTGTCATTGCTTACTCAATCAAACCACGTTACACCACTTACTGTCCACAAACATCTCATTTCCAACACATCCACCTTCCTCCGCACAAGTTTATCTACAGCTTACGCCTCGCCACCATATAACATTGTTGGGACCACTATTCCTTCAAAATGCCCATTCTTGCTTTCCGAGATAATGTTCTGGCCTTCCACACATTCTTCAACGCTTCCAAAACCCTCGCCTCCTCACCCACCCTGTGGCTCACCTCTGCTTCCTTGGTTCCATCCGCTGCCAAATCCATTCCAAAATATCTGAAACACTTCACTTCCTCCAGTTTTTCTCCATTCACTCTTAACTCTCGATTGACTTGTCGCTGAACCCTACTGTACCTAATAACCTTTCTCATATTCACATTTACTCTCAGCTTTTCTTTCACACACTTTACCAAACTCAGTCTCCAGCTTCTGCAGTTTCTCACCCGAATCAACAACCAGCGTTGTATCATCAGCGAACAACTGACACTTCCCAAGCTCTCTCATACACAACAGACTTCATACTTGCCCCGCTCTCCAAAACTCTTGCATTTACCTACCTAACAGCCCCATACATAAGCAAATTAAACAACCATGGAGACATCACCCACGCCAACCGAAAATCGACATTCACAGAGAACCAATCAGTTTCCTCTCTTCCTACTCATACACACGCCTTACATGCTCGATAAAAACTTTACACTGCTTCCAGCAACTTGCCCCACACCATATACTCTTAATACTTTCCATAGAGCATCTTTATCAACTCTATTATATGCCTTCTCCAGATCTATAAATGCTACATACAAATCCATTTGTTTTTGTAAGTATTTCTCACATACATTCTTCAAAACAAACACCTGATCCACAAATCCTTTATCACTTCTGAAACCACACCGCTCTTCCCCAATCTGATGCTCTGTACACGCCTCCAGCCTCTCAGTCAATACCCTCTCATACAATTTCCCAGGAATACTCAACAAAATTTTACTTTTGTAATATGAACATTCACCTTTATACCCTTTGCCTTTGTACCCAATCCTCAGGCACTACACCATGAACCATACATACAATGAATATCCACACCAACCAGTTAATAACAAAGTCATCCCCCTTTTTAATAAATTCCTCTGCAATACCATCCAAACCCGCTGCCTTGCCGTCTTTCATCTTTCGCAAAGCTTTCACTACCTCTTCTCTATTTACCAAATCATTTTACCTGACCCTCTCTCCACACACCGCCTCGACCAAAACACCCTATATCTGTCACTGTATTATCTAACACATTCAACAAACTTTCAAAATACTCACTCCAGCTACTTTTTATCAGCTCCCCATTAGCACCATACACCGATGTTCATATTTGTTCAATTGTGTTAAAAACTTTATTTACCTTCTTTTCAAAACATCGTATTCTCACCAAAATTTAGTGATACTCTCTAACCCCAACTCTCATTTACCCTCTTTTTCACCTCTTGCACCTTTCTCTTGACCTCCTGCCTCTTCATTTCATACATCTCCCAGTCATTTGCAAATTTCCCCTGCAAAAACTGTAAAAATACCCGTCTCTTCTCTTTCACTTTATCATCTGACATTTTCATCACACCTCTCACTACCCTTTCTAGTCTACTCACCTCGCACGCTTTTTATGCCACAAACATCTTTTGCGCAAGCCATCACTGCTTCCCTAAACACATCCCATTCCTCACCCACTCCCCTTACTTCCTTTGCTCCAACCTTTTTCCATTCTTCACTCAGTCTCTCCTGGTACTTCCTCACACAAGTCTCCTTCCCAGTATCACTTCCTCTCACCACTCTCCTCACCCCAACATTCTCTCTTCTTGTCTGAAAACCTCTACAAATCTTCACCTTCGCCTCCAGAAGGTAATGATAAGACATCCCTCCAGTTGCACCTCTCAGCACATTAACATGCAAAAGTCTCTCTTTCACGTACCTATCAACTAACACGTAATCTAATAACGCTCTCTGACCAGCTCTTCTTCTTATATATGTATGCTTATGTATATCAATTCTATATATATATATATATATATATATATATATATATATATATATATATATATATATATATATATATATATATATATATATCATACAAACCTCCAACAGCCAGGATCGAACCCGGGACCCCTGTGCAAGAGGCAGGCATGCTAACCGCTAGGCTATGTGACTGTATAATAGGAAACAACTATTCGAAATACTAAGTACTCGAATACCCTTCGTCTCACAATGGTGAGCAACGAGCTCTATACCGGTTGTTTCCGAACAGACGCACATGGCCAGCTGATAGCGTTTTACCGAACCTAACTGTACAACGCGGAGGTATATGAATACGAATAAAGTGCATATAAACGCGCACCTTCATGGAACATACAAACCTCCAACAGCCAGGGTCGAACCCGGGACCCATGTGCAAGAGGCAGGCATGCTAACCGAGTTCATATGCACTTTATACAAATATATATATATATATATATATATATATATATATATATATATATATATATATATATATATATATATATATATATATATATATATATATATATATATATATATATATATATATATGTATATATTCTCCACTCAAACTTACCTCCCAATTGACTTGACCCTCAACCCTAGTGTACCTAATAACCTTGCTCTTATTCATATTTACTCTTAACTTTCTTTTTTCACACAGTTTACCAAACTCAGTCACCAGCTTCTGCAGTTTCTCACATGAATCAGCCACCAGCGCTCTATCATCAGCGAACAACAACTGACTCACTTCCCAAGCTCTCTCATACACAACAGACTTCATACTTCCCCCTCTTTCCAAAACTCTTGCATTCACCTCCCTAACAACCCCATCCATAAACAAATTAAACAACCATGGAGACATCACACACCCCTGCCGCAAACATACATTCACTAAGAACCAATCACTTTCCTCTCTTCCTACACATACACATGCCTTACATCCTCGATAAAAACTTTTCACTGCTTCTAACAACTTGCCTCCCACACCATATATTCTTAATACCTTCCACAGAGCATCTCTATCAACTCTATCATATGCCTTCTCTAGATCCATAAATGCTACATACAAATCCATTTGCTTTTCTAAGTATTTCTCACATACATTCTTCAAAGCAAACAACTGATCCACAAATCCTCTACCACTTCTGAAAACACAATGCTCTTCCACAATCTGATGCTAAGTACATGCCTTCACCCTCTCAATCAATACCCTCCCATATAATTTACCAGGATTACTCAACAAACTTATACCTCTGTAATTTGAGCACTCACTCTAATCCCCTTTGCCTTTGTACAATGGCACTATGCACGCATTCTGCCAGTCCTCAGGCACCTCACCATGAGCCATACATATATTAAATAACCGTAAAACCACTCAACAATACAGTCACCCCCTTTTTTAATATATTCCACTGCAATACCATCCAAACCTGTTGCCTTGCTGGCTTTCATCTTCCGCAAAGCTTCCATTACCTCTCCTCTGTTTACCAAATCAATTTCCCTAACCCTCTCACTTTGCACACCACCTCGACCAAAACACCCTATATCTGCCACTCTATCATTAAATACATTCAACAAACCTTCAAAATACTCACTCCATATCCTTCTGACATCACCACTACTTGTTATCACCTCCCCATTTGCGACCTTCACTGAAGTTCCCATTTGCTCCCTTGTCCTGCGCACTTTGTTTACCTTCTTCCAGAACATCTTTTTATTCTCCCTAAAATTTAATGATACTCTCTCACCCCAACTCTCATTTGCCCTCTTTATCACCTCTTGCACCTTTCTCTTGACCTCCTGTCTCTTTCTTTTATATATCTCCCACTAAGTTGCATTTTTTCCCTTCAAAAATCGTCAAATTGCCTCTCTCTTCTCTTTCACTAATAATCTTACTTCTTCATCCCATCACTCACTACCCTTTCTAATCAACCCACCTACCACTCTTCTCATGGCACAAGCATCTTTTGCGCAATCCATAACTGATTCCCTAAATACATCCCATTCCTCCCCCACTCCCCTACTTCCATTGTTCTCACCTTTTTCCATTCTGTACTCACCCTCTCCTTTTACTTCCTCACACAAGTCTCCTTCCCAAGCTCACTTACTCTCACCACCCTCTTCACCCTAACATTCACGCCTCTTTTCTGAAAACCTATACAAATCTTCACCTTAGCCTCCACAAGATAGTGATCAGACATCCCTCCAGTTGCACCTCTCAGCACATTAACATCCAAAAGTCTCTCTTTCGCGAGCAAGTCAATCAACACTTAATCGCATAAAGCTCTCTGGCAATCTCTCCTACTTACATATGTATACTTATGCATATCTCGCCTTTTAAACCAGGGATTCCCAATCACCAGTACTTTTTCAGCACATAAATCTACAAGGTCTTCACCATTTCCATTTACAACACTGAACACCCCATGTATACCAATTATTACCTCAACTGCCACATTACTCACTTTTACATTCAAATCACCCATCACTATAACCCGGTCCTGCGCATCAAAACCACTAACACACTCATTCAGCTGCTCCCAAAACACTTGCCTCTCATGATCTTTCTTCTCATGCCCAAGTGCATATGCATCAATAATCACCCATCTCTCTTAATCAACTTTCAGTTTTACCTATATGAATCGAGAATTTACTTTCTCACATT
>NC_092256.1:885730-910260 GCF_036320965.1 Panulirus ornatus | reverse complement strand
TTAACTTAGATCCAATAGCATATATCTTCTCAAACTCATCATCAATAAACTCTGGACTGCAAATACGTAATGCCCTAAGGAACATAGATTACAATGATGATAATTCAACTCTGTCATGTTGAGATGAGTAATAATGGATATATGAGAATACATTGTTAGGTTTTCTGTGTATGCTAAACTTAAACTTGTTTCCTTGCCTGTGGATCATGCAATCTAAAAATGGTAACATACCATTATTTTCATTTCCTACAGTAAATTTCATGGAAGCTTCTTAATTGTTAAGTAAGAAGAGAAATATTTGTAAATTTTCATTTGTTGGCCAAACACAAAGAACATCATCTACATACCTAAACCAAATTGCATTAGAAGTTAAGATATCCTTTAGTAATTTTGATTAAAAAAAATCCATATAAAGATTACTTAGTACAGGTGAAAGAGGGTTACCCATTGCCAAACCAAAATCTTAAGCATAATAATCTCCATTGAATTGAAATACACAGTCTTTTATACATAATCTATTCACTTCAATGAATACAGACATTGAAATAGGTAAATGAATATCATCTAAGACATGAAATGATATTCTAAAAGGTCATCAACTGGAACTTTTGTGAAAAGTGAGGAAAAATCAAAGCTAACTAGTTTGAAATCAAAATCAACATTGATATTGTTTAGGCAGTTGTTTAAATCTTCATTGTTCATGATATTAGAATTTTATACCTTACTAACTAAAAAGCTTAATAAAGAAACTAACCATTTTGACAATTTGATACCTTACTCACTAAAGGGCTTAATAAAGAAACTAACCATTTTGACAATTCATATGTGATGCAGCCTACTGAACTCACCATAGGTCTTGCTGGAAAATTCTGTTTATGTGTTTTGATTAGTCCATACACATATGGCAATGAAGGGGACAAAGATGACAAACTTTTGATCAGAGAACAATTACCTTTCAACAACAACTTCATTTCTTTATTGAAATGGGAATTAACTGCCTCAAAGGGATTCTAACTGAATTTAGAATATGCTGTGTCATAATTTAAAAGATCATTCATTTTAGATGAATAGTTACTTTTTTCTAAAATTACAACAATGTTATCCTTATCTGCTTTAGTAATATGTATATACTTGTCTTTTTCTAAGGTGTTAATAGCTCTTATAAATCTTTTGGGCAATTAGGTTTCACTGGTTTTGACAAACTGGCATACACCAAACCCTTACAGATATTAAATTTATCATTATTGAAACTTCTGTATTTCTCTAAATTACAAAAAGACTTTGTGACATCAACAAAGCTGGCTTCCCTATTAGCGCACACGAAACTTAATCCATAGCCTAATGCACACAAGGAATCCTTATCTAATTGTTTATTAGACATGTTTATCATAAGTTGGGTGGTTTGGGAATGTCTTGGGAGTAAAATCAGAGGTTAGTGAGAGGACAAGAGCAAGGGAAGGAGTAACACTACTCCTGAAACAGGAATGGTGCGAGTATGTGATAGAGTGTAAGAAATTAACTCTAGATTGATATGTGTAAAACTAAAAAGTGGATGAAGAGAGATGGGTGATTATTGGTAAATATGCACCTGGGTATGAGAAGAAAGATCATGAGAGGCAAGTGTTCTGGGAGCAGCTGGTAAACATGTTTACCAAATGGCGTCGTAGCTTCGTCTCTTCGATGTATATCAATTGACTGTTATATTTTTCTCTTGTGTCTCCCCTGATGATGTGATTATTACACGAAAGTGAACTTGGCAACTTTTCGTGTTTCATTTTCCCCGTGGACTAATAAGAATATATATATATATATATATATATATATATATATATATATATATACATATTTTATTTATTTTGCTTTGTCGCTGTCTCCCGCGTTTGCGAGGTAGCGCGAGGAAACAGACGAAAGAAATGGCCCAACCCACCCACATACACTTGTATATACATACAAGTCCACACACGCAAATATACATACCTATACATCTCAATGTACACATATATATACACACACAGACACATGCATATATACCCATGCACACAATTCACACTGTCTGCCTTTATTCATTCCCATCGCCACCCCGACACACATGGAATACCATCCCCCTCCCCCCTCATGTGTGCGAGGTAGCGCCAGGAAAAGACAACAAAGGCGCCATTCGTTCACACTCAGTCTTTAGCTGTCATGCATTAATGCCCGAAACCACAGCTCCCTTTCCACATCCAGGCCCCACACAACTTTCCATGGTTTACCCCAGACGCTTCACATGCCCTGATTCAATCCACTGACAGCACGTCAACCCCGGTATACCACATCGATCCAATTCACTCTATTCCTTGCCCGCCTTTCACCCTCCAGCATGTTCAGGCCCCGATCACTCAAAATCTTTTTCACTCCATCTTTCCACCTCCAATTTGGTCTCCCACTTCTCCTCGTTCCCTCTACCTCCGACACATATATCCTCTTGGTGTATCTTTCCTTACTCATTCTCCCCATGTGACCAAACTATTTCAAAACACCCTCTTCTGCTCTCTCAGCCACACTCCTCATATTACCACACATCTCTCTTACCCTATTATTACTTACTCGATCAAACCACCTCTCACCACATATTGTCCTTAAACATCTCATTTCTGGGACATAAAACCTCCTCCGCAAAACTCTATCCATATCCCACGCCTCGGAAAAATATAACATTGTTGGAACTACTATTCCTTCAAACATACCCATTTCTGCACTAAGAGATAATGTTTTCAACTTCCACACATTCTTCAAAGGTCCCAGAACTTTCGCCCCCTCCCCCACCCTATGATTCACTTCCGCTTCATTGGTTCCATCAGATGCCAAATCCACTCCTAGATATCTATAACGCTTCACTTCCTCCAGTTTTTCTCCATTTGAACTTACTTCCCAGTTGACTTGTCCCTCAACCCTACTGTACCTGATAAACTTTCTCTTATTCACATTTACTCTCAGCTCTTTTCTTTCACACACTTTACAAAACTCAGTCACAAGCTTTTGCAGTTTCTCACACGAATCACCCACAAGCGCTGGATCATAAGCGAACAACAACTGACCACTTCCCAATCTCTCTCATCCACAACAGACTGCATACTTGCCCCTGTTTCTAAAACTCTTCCATTCACCTGTCTAACAACCCCATCTATAAACAAATTAAACAGCCATGGAGACATCACACACCTCTGCCGCAAACCTACATTCACTGAGAACCAATCACTTTCCTCTCTTCCTACACGTACACATGCCTTACTTCCTCGATAAAAACTTTTCACTGCTTCTAAGAACTTGCCTACCACACAATATATTCTTAAAACCTTCCACAGAGCATCTCTATCAACTCTATCATATGCCTTCTCCAAATCCATAAATGCTATATACAAATCCATTTGTTTTTCTAAGTATTTCTCACATACATTCTGCAAAGCAAACACCTGAGCCAGACATCCTCTACCACTTCTGAAACCACACTGCTCTCCCGCAATCTGATGCTCTGTACGTGCCTTCACCCTCTCAATCAATACTTTCCCATATAATTTCCCAGGAATACTCAACAAACTTATACCTCTGTAATTTGAGCACTCACTTTTATCCCCTTTGCCTATGTACAATGGCACTATGCGCGCATTCCGCCAATCCTCAGGCACCTCACCATGAGTAATACGTACATTGAATATTCTTACCAACCACTCAACAATACAGTCACCCCTTTTTTGATAAATTCCACTGCAATACCATACAAACCCACTGCCTTGCCGGATCTTATCTTCCGCAAAGGTTTTACTACCTTTTCTCTGTTTACCAAATCATTTTCCCTAACCCTCTCACTTTGCACACCACCTCGACCAAAACACCCCATATCAGCCACTCTATCATCAAACACATTGAAGAAACCTTTAATATCCTCACTTCATCTCCTTCTCAAATCACCACTACTTGTTATCACCACTCCATTAGCTCCTTTCACTAAAGTTCCCATTTCTTCCCTTGTCTTACGCACTTTATTTACCTCCTTCCAAAACATCCTTTTATTCTCCCAAAATTTTGATGAACCAGCGTGTCCTGTTATCATAACCTCTTGGATCTTCTACTCTCAATCACTGTGGTAGTCAGTGGAACCGTTTGACCTGCCTCCAACACCTCTAAACCTACAGACAATACCACCATTCCAATCATTTTCTTGGTCACACACATCAAAGTGACCTTATAGATCGGAACTTCTCCAGTGTTACATAATCAAGGAAGCGGATACTATATGTTATCTATTGCACTTTATTTGTCAGCTGAAGTATACGTAACACGATGACAGAAAATAATAACTTCGAATTTCTTTCCCGTCATACATTACATTAGAAATATGTTTTATCCTACTCTTGTGTAGGGGCTCCTTGTATGGTGGGAAACATTACAGTTTGTCGTTTATCGTACGTTTGGCGGTGATATTTTTCCACCGTTACCCATACCCAACACGTGTCCGGTCTCCGCGATTTTTTTCGGCAGATTTTACCAGTCGATGAAAATACTAATGCAGAAATATACACAGCTATCTTGGATGAAAATGTATAGCCAGCGTTTGCCAAAGTTGCTGGAAACCGTCCTTGCAGGTGACTAGACGTGGGCACTGGTTTCCCTGTATATTAAGGATGTATTTGCCTTTATTGTTGTCATCTGTCCATTATTAATTGTTATATCGGGGTATAAGGTATAGGTATTATTCATATTCATAAATGTAAAGAGAGCAGTATTTATAAGTAGATGTAAAATTCAGATTTAATTGGAACAAATGATTTGGTGGCTAGTACGCCACGGCGTCCATCTTGTGTTTAGATTATATTTTGTATTTTCTCATTACTTGTAATATAATGTTTTGTTGGTTATTTCAACTGTATTAGTGATCCTGACCTACCCATTTATTGAAATATAATAAGTGCAAATTTGGGTTTCGTGTTTAGAGATGTTACTCTCGACTTTTAAAAAAAGGTAACGGCGTCTACATGATTTAGTTTATCAACTGAAACATAAGGATATAAGCCTGAGCTAATGTGTTAAGAGGTTGAGATCCATTGTAATTGACGGCGGCCTGGGATCGTACCATGTGAGGGGCCGACGGTGCTAACGTGTTGAGCAGCGATAGCAGCTTTCCGGTAGCATTGTGATAGCGAACTCTGAAGCTCTAACTTCGTTAAGTGACTATCCAGTTTAAGTCATTTAGCAGCTGAGAGCCGGGGGTTGTCTAAGGTAGTTTATTGGTTTAGCTGGGGAACTGCTAAAGGGAGGTCAAGGGCCGATACGCAGCGGCAGCCTCCATCACCTGACTGTGGTCCTCTGCTGTCTTCGTGCAGTAGCACTGTGTGAAACCTTCTCGGACGTCTACCCTTGTCACCGGTTTTCGTTCCGTGGCACCCGTCAAGTAGAAAAAGTCCTTTGGGAATTGCATGCCAGCCATTGTTGGCATGTTGGGTGCCGAACTGAACTAAGGGGGAGCGCATGATAACTGCTCTTCCACTTGCCCATATTATGCGAATACGTTCGCCAGCTATCGAGGCCGTAGGGTCACGAACGGCAGGCACATGCCAACTTCTTTCACCAGGAATTGGCAACACGGCGCGTCTTGTCTAAGGCAAGATGGACCGACGAGGAGACTGAGCTCCTCGCAAGGGCAGAGGCGACAAGAGCAGCTGGTCCCTCGCTAGTAGCCAGGCAGGGCCTAAACCAACGGTTACAGGTTACTGTTCCCTGCTGGTCGGTGGAGGCAATCAAGGGCCCTCGACGGAGAGCGATCTATAAGACCAACGTTCAGGAGTTGATCCTGAACGTTAACCCTCACCACGAGGTTGGTGTAGGTGGGGAGGTGGCGCGTAGTGTGTCGGGTGGGAGACGTGTTCCGGCTGACAGAGGGGACAACACGAGGAGTGGCACTCTGGAGGAAGCACCACGCGACGGAAAGCGTGTGCGTGCTAACTCCAATGGGGTAGGCTCCACTGATCTGGGAGAGGGGGCTGTCCTCGATGGAGGAGAGCCTGCCGCTCCCGATGATAATGCCAACCCCACAGTTTTATCTGTCCCTGATGCTCCGCGGGTTCCCCAACCCCAATCCATTGGCTCTTTTGTTGCAGAGACTGTGTCCTACCTCGTCACGCTAGGGCCTGACCCCATCAATCCTGATTGGGGAGAGGAAGTGCTAAATGCCACCCTCGGGTATTTGCGCCGAGGGGACAGCCTCTCTGCCATCAGGGTGGCCACACAACACGCTAGGAAGTTGGTAAGTTCCTGTGGCTCTCCTTTGGACCGCCAGAATCGTGGTGCGGGTGGAGCAGGACAACAAACGAACGTGTGCAATGTTCGCCGTACTGACGAGGTTCCTGTGAGAGGAAATCGGTTGCATAGGGAGCAGCACAAAACGGTACAGCGGAATTATCGAAAGAGTAAGTCGCTAGCCGCTGGACAGGTACTCAAAGGTGAATGGGAAGTTCCGCTAACGACAGTTGGGCCTTTTGGGAAGCCCTCTTTTCGCTGCCATCCGAACCGGACAGACGTGCCATAACTAACTATGACCGATTGAGCGAACCACTAGCAGAGGTTCTGACCGTAGGAGAGGTAGGTAGCACACCACCTCAAAGCCACTAAAACATCGCCCCCGGTCCCGACGGAGTGCAGACTAGGCTCTTGAAGTGTATTCCTCCACGAGTGCTCTGCAAGATGCTTAATCTGTGGATCATAACCTCTGCGCTGCCTGAACCTAAGGTAGCCATCCTACACAGCCCGAGGACTATAGGCCGATCACCATCTCGTGTGCTGTAATCCGACAGCGCATCTTGAGCCTCGTCCAGATGGATGGAGCTCAAAAGGCATTCGTCCCCATGGACGGATGCCTTAAGAACCTCACGATCTTGGATGCAATCGTTGATCGTGTTCGGGCACAATCCCACGCTGTGCACCTGGCATTCTTCGACATGGCCAAAGCATTCGATTTGAGATTTTGAAGACCAGAAGGTGCCAGTGCTAGCCTTTGCCGATGATCTTGCTCTGGTGGCGCAGATGGCTGGCGATCTACAAAGAGCGATGAATATCATGATGGGGACACTCGCGGGGGGGTGGTCTTCAAGTGAACCTGGGAAAGTGTCTGTCCCTCAGCAAGGAAATCAATGGCAAGCGTAAGACTAGGTACGTCAATAAGAACAAGACGATCCAAGTTTTGGGCAGCGCTATCGGCTTAATTGACGCTGAGCACGACTACAGTTCCTTCGTCTTCTCGTTGGGGCAGGGGGTAGGCGCAATTCCTACGGTGCCCTGCAGGAAAAGGGACTTACTAACATCATCAAAGCCCCTCTAAAACCTTAGCAGAGGATTTTAATCTTCGTGGATCACCTGGTGCTGGGGGAAGTATATAAGACGCAGTTAGCGCTTATAGATAGGCAGATTAGAGTGACGGTTCGCCGCTGGATCCGCCTGCCCCATGACGCACCCTGCGTATTCTTCCACTCGGCGGCACGGGATGGCGTCTTGGGAATACCCGATTTTTTCTCCACGGCGCTGCTAAATAACTAAGCCCGATTCGAGAAATTGCCTACCTCGTGTGACCCAGTGATCAGGCGGCGGTCCGGGAACCTGTAGTTTAGAGGAAAATGCAGAGTTAGTTGGGCCCCGCATGCATTGCCGATCGGCAGGTAAGTAATAAGACCGAACGATCGAACGCATGGCGCTCTAATGTAGTTAGTACCTGCGATAGGTCGGGTCTCTATCCGCCTGCTGCTTTACCACAGGTCAGCACATGGGTCACTAGCGGGACCCGACTCCTCACGGGCAGCGACTACGTTAAGACTGTCCGAATGCCGTCGAAACACTCTCCAACCCCCCCCCCCCCCCCCCCCCCCCGGGCTAAAAGGGGCCGGCCCGACAACTCCCGCCTCAATGATGTCAAAAGCCAGGGACGATTAGGCATATCGCGCAGGTACGCCCACGTACTCACAGGGGAGGAGTTAAAAGACACGACAATATAAGTACCCTTTTAGCCGGACGGTTGAGGCAAAAGGGTTACGAGATGATCTGCGAGCCTTATATTCCTTGTGCAGGGTCCTTCCGGAAGCTGGACATCGTGGCTACCAAAGGGTCAGAGACCCCTCATTATCGATACGCAGGTCTCTGGAGTTTGCCTCGCGCTATCAGATGCAATGGATCACAAGTGCAGCTATCACGGCATCCCGGAAGTCCTTCAGGGCATGCGGGAACTAACCGGTAAAGGACACCGTGCGCTTGACATCCGCCACACTAAACTGACGAGGTGAATGGTGCCATGTGAGTGCGAGTGCTCTCTGAGGGTTAGGACTTTCATACCGGGATCTGGAGGTGTGCTCCGTGAAGGCCCTAACCTGGATCCACTCCCTTTACATGATGTGACCCAAGAGTACAAGTTGAATAGTAAGTTGCCCGCTGTGTAACATCTGGTGTCGGCCCTCGCGCTGGTTGGGCGTATCTCCCCGTTTGTGTGCTCGTGGGAGACGGTTGGCTGTTCGATCCCCTGAGGTTCATTGGCGGGTACCAGGGACAGTGAAGTTAAAAAGTGTGTGGTTAGTTTTAAACAATTTATGACTGAGGAGGAGATATCACTGGAAGGGAGTCCTAAGACGAGAATTATGATCCTTAGGGACACCGGAGCTAACCAAAGCCTCGTCCTTGAGGAATTGCTAGAATAGACCGCAGAATTGTACTCTGTTGAGGAGGTTAGTGTTAGAGGGATTAAGAGCAGAACTGACAATTGCACTGCATTATGCCAACCCTGAGACTGGATTTGTTAATGGTAGATTTAATGTTGGTGTGAGTGATGAACTTCCTGTTCATGGAATAGTCATGTTGTTAGGAAATGATTTTGCTGGAGACAGGGTTGTTCCAGAACCAAAAATTATTGACAATGCCCATGACCTTGTTGTACCTAATTGTTAATTTGTTTGTTTATGAAATAAATGTTGCTGTCTCTGTTCCTAAAACTAATACAATAGAAAGTTATGATGATGTAAAGGGAGTTCCTGAAGGGGATACAAATACGTATTTGTCAGACTTACATTCTGTAAGTGATGATCATTGCAGTGTGAAAATTCTGATGTACATCCTGCTAGTGTTGTTACTAGAGGGATGGCTTAAGTTAGAGATGTATCTGATATAGGATTGGATGACCCTTTTGAAGTGGTTCGTTATGTCGAGTTAGGTGACAGAGTGGATTACTTTCCAGATTTCAAAACTGATAAAGATGAGTTGATAATGTGTCAGTGGGAAGATAGGAGTTTGAGGGAATGTTGGAATGAGGAATTGAGAAATGGCCAGTTGGACGATGATTGAGTAGGACTCTATACTGATGGTGTGGTATCAATGAGAAAGTGGAGACTCCCAAGTGTTCCTCCGTCAGACCATTGGGAGATGAAAGATCAGATTGTAGTTCCTCGGGTGTATAGGAATGATATCATCGCTTTATCCCGTGATTCTAGTTCATCTGGACATTAAGGAATAAGCAAGACTGTAAGTAACTCCTGACGCATTTCTATTGGCCTGGTATTAAGAAAGATGTTGACGAATTTCGTAAAAGTTGTCCAACTTGCCAGAAAGTATGAAAACCAAATCAGCTCCACTTTAACTTATTCCAGGTTTTGGCAAGTCTCTTAGTAAAATCATAATTGAATGGGTTGGATCTTTGCCAAAGACTCAAAGAGGAAATACTTATTTGTTGACTATTTATTATGTGTTTGTCAACCCGCTTTCCCGAAGTAATTTCGCTAAGGAGTATCTATACAAAAATCATTGCAAGCGAGAAAGCTCAATATTTTTCGTGGGTAGGATTGCCAGAAATAATTCAGTCAGTTCTAAGGAGAAATTTCACTTCCACTATGTTTAGAAAAGTTTTGAAAGGACTGCAGTTTAACACAGTGTTTTCAAGTCCATATCACACTCAAATTCAGGTTAGCTTTCAGTGGTTTCATCAAACACCGAAGAATCCTCTGAGAATGTATCGTGAAGAACTTGGAATTGATTTGGATGAGGGTGTCCTGTTAGCTCTGTTTGCTTTGAGCGATGCTGTGCAGGCGTAAACGGGGTTTTGCCCATTTGAACTTGATTTTGCTTGTGACGTGAGAAGGCCATTGAGCAAGTTGAAGGAAAAGTGATTAGGTAGTGATGACTCTCCAAATTTAGTGAGCTATGTATGTGATTTCAAGTGGAGACTTTTAAGAGCTTGTAAGCTGGCCATTGGGAACCTGGAGAAGTCCCAGGACGACATTAAGATCCGGAACGACCAGAGAGCCACAGCCTGAAAGTTGCAGCCAGGAGAGAAGGTGTTACTGCCGGTGCCAGATAACCTCTCAAAGCATGGTATGGTGAGCGATCCGTGGAGAGTCGAAAAGAAAGCTGGAGATTTGAATTATGTTGCGAACACACCAGATAGGCGCAAGAAGAGCCTGTTATATGGTGTTACTTTAATGAAGCTTATCTAGAGAGAAAAGTCGGATGTAAAAGGGAAGAAGTGGATTGTTGATGTATAAATGTTGAGGATGAAAGACTTGACGGTCTAGATGATTTTAGGCTGAGTAGGTGTGAAAATAAAAATTTGAAATATTCTGAGATACTGAGTAAGTTAGAAAGTAAGCTTGAACATTTGTACACTGCACAAAAACGTGGAATTATGGAAATCATAAATGAGTACAAGTCATTGTTTCCTGATGCCCCACAAGAATGAGTTTATAATTCAAGTTGTAGAGGCAGAAAATGTTTCTCTGATTAAACAACACCCTTAACGAGTGAGTCCGAAGAAAAGGGAAATAATGAAAAATGAGGAAGAGTACATGCTCGAGCGTGATTTGATAGAACCAAGTAACACCCTTGGAGTTTACCATGTGCGTCATTCCTAAACCAGGCGATTCTTACAGATTTTGTACAGACTAAAAGAAGGTCATCAGAGCAATCATATTGGACTTATATCCTGTTCGTAGAGTCGATGATTGTATTGACCAAGTGGAAGATGCGAGGTTTTTGATTAACTTTGATTTGTTGAAAGCATATTGGCAGGTAGGCCTGACTAAGAGAGCGAAAGTCATTTCATTATTTGTAAGTATGGATGGGTTATACCGGTATAAAGTGTTACTATTTGGCAAGAACAGTGGAAGCTGTTTTCAGAGATCAGTTCATAAAGTGTTGCGTTGTGTTGAGAATTGTTCTGTATATATCAATGATACTGTGTTGTACGTTAGGGTGTGGGATGAACACGTGTCCTTGATTAGGAAAATGTCTGGGAGTTAGACAAGGCAAATTTTATTGTAAACTTGAGTGAAAGTGATTCTGTAATGGCTCTTGTTGTGTATTTTGGCTATATTGTGGAACAAGGAGAAATACGACCAGTTAATGCACGAGTTGAAAGTATAGTGAAATATCCTGTTCCTTCAAACTGGAAAGAGTTATTGAGATTCCTTGGAATGAGTAGCTATTACAGAGGGTTTTGTAAGATTTTTTCCTCTGTTGCATTACCATTAACGAAGTTGTTGTCTAATAAGGTAAAATATGTGTGGGATGACAACTGCAATGGTGCTTATACAAAGATAAAACAAATGTTACTTAGTACTCCAATTTTATGCATTCCAGATAATGAAAAACCATTAAGTTGTATGTGGACGCTAGTGGCGCTGGTGTTGGCGGAGAGTTAATGCAGGAGAAGCAAGGCACTGATCATCCATAATGTTATTTTTCCAAAACGTTTCTTCCATATCAGAGAAAGTATAGTACTGTTGAGAAGGAAACTTTAGCTTTGATATTGAGTTTACAAAATATTGGTGTTTATCATTTGAGAGGGTTAGGAAAACCCATTTCACTTTCAACGGATCATAATCGTTTAGTGTTTTTGTACAATATGAAGAATGCTATTCAGCAGTTAAACCCTTGGAGACTTATGTTACAAGACTATAATTGAATAATTCAGCGTGTTAGAGGGAAAGATGATATTGTAGCTGACGTACTGTTCCGCAAGCCCACTAGTCATTGGTCAACCTGAGGGATGACTCATACCTTTTTGAGGAGGGGTTGTTATGTATTTCTTTTTTTAATATAACCCTCAAAAAAATGTTTTTGCTTTGTGAGGTGTCCCTTAATATACCATTACATTATCCGTTATAGATTCGAAGAATGTTGTAAATCTCCTATTCTTTATTATGCCATTGAATACATTTTGTTATATGAATTATTGCTAAACTATTGCGAAATATATAGTTATCATTTTCATGTATAAAGAAGTGCTTATGTTAATGTAATAATTTTGGGAGCTGGAGCTAATTTGCCGAAAAGCAGATTCAGTCTCTGCTCGTTGCCTGCTAGGTAACTAGACGTGCGCACTGGTTTCTCTTTATAATCTGGTTTTATTTTCACAAACTGTTGTCATCTGTCCTTGATTAATTGTCATATTGAAGATTAAGGTACAGGCATCATTCATAGAGGGAAAGATGTCAGTATTAGGATAAATATTTCGGTGGCTAATCCGCAATGGCGTCCATCTTTTACTTGGACGGAAATTCCAATTTATTGTTTTGTTAGTTATTTTAAGTGTATTAGTGATCCTGACCTCTCACTTTGTTAAGATGTAATGAGTATAGATTTGGGTGTGATGTTTAAAGATATCACTCTCCACTTTTACCGATAAAAAGTGGCGTCTTTATAGCCTAGTTTATCAACCGTAACCGTTATCTCAGGACTTAATCCTGGGAGAATGCTTAAATAGGCTGAAATCCACCGTAGTTAACAGCGGTTGTGATCGCGACAATAAAGAAGAGAGGATGTTGGGGAGAAGAGAGTGGTGAAAGTAAGTGACCTTGGAAAAGAGACTTATAGGAGGAAGTACCAGGAGAGATTGAGTGTAGAACTGCAAAATGTGAGAGCAAATGACATGAGGGGAGTGGAGGAGGAATAGAATGTATTTAGGTAGGAAATGCTGGCATGTGCAAAAAATGCATGTGGCATGAGAAAAGTGGAAGGAGGGCAGATTAGAAAGGGTAGTGAGTGATAGGATGAAGAGGTAAAGTTGCAAGTGAAAGAAAAAGAGAGGCGTTTGAAAGATACTGAATAGGAAGGCGTGTAAATGACTAGGAGGTGTATAAGATAAAGCACAGAAGGTCAAGAGGAAGGTGCAAGAGTTGAAAAAGACAACAGATTGACTGTTGAGGTGAGAAAGTATCATTTAACATTAGGAAGAATAAAAAGATGTTTTGAAAGGAGGTAAATAACGATCGTAAGACGAGAGAACTAAAGGGAAAATCGATGAAGGGGGCTAACGGGGAGGTAATAACAAGAAGTGATGAAATGAGTAGGAGATGTAGCAAGTATTTTGAAGATTTGCTAAATGTGTTTCTTGAAAGAATTGTATATGTAGGGTGTCTCGGTCGGGGTGGAGTGCGAAGAGAGAGGGTCAGGGAGAGTGGTTCGGTTAAAAGAGAAGACGTAGTGAAAGGTTAGTGAAAAATGAAATCCAGCAAAGCTGTGGGTTTGGATGATATTGCAATGGAATCTATTAAGAAAAGGGGTGACTGTGTTGCTGATTGGTTGGTAAAGATATTCAATGTATGTATGGTTCATGGTGAAGTGCCTGAGGATTGGTGGATTCATGCTTAGTGCCACCATACAAAGGCAAGGGGGATAGAGGTGAGTGTTCAAACTGCAGAGGCATATGGTTCTTGAGTATTCTTAGGATATTGTGTGGGAGGGTATTGATTGGAAGGGTGAAGGCATCTATAGAGCATCAGATTGGGGAAAAGCAGTGTGGTTTCAGAGGTGGTAGAGGATGTGAGGATCAGGTGTTTGCTTTGAAGAATGTATGTGAGATAGACTTAGAAAAACAGATGGATTTGTATGTAGCATTTATGGATCTGGAAAAGGCTTTGTGGAAGGTCTTAAGAATATATGGTATGGGAGGTAAGCTGCTAGAAACAATGAAAAGTTTTTACCATGGAAGTTAGGCATGTGTGCGAGTAGAACGAGAGCAGAGTAATTGGTTCCCAGTGAATGTCTGTCTGCGGCAAGGGTGTGTGATGTCCCCATGGTTGTTTAATATGTTTATGGATGAGGTGGTTAGGAAGGTATATGCAAGGGTTTTGGAGAGAGCGGCAAGCATACAGTCTGTTGAGGATGACAAGGCCTGGGAAGTGAGTCACATGTTTGTCAATGATACTCCTCTGGTGGATGACTTGTGTGAGAAACCGCAGAAGTTGGAAAAGTTTGTGGAAGGAGAAAGATGAGAGTAAATGTGAATACGATCATAGTTATTAGGTTCAGTAGGGTTGAAAGAGAAGTTAATTGGGAGGTAAGTTTGAATGGATAAAAATTGGAGGAAGTGAAGTGTTTTAGATATCTGGGAGTGGACTTAGCAACGAATGGAATCATGGAAGTGGAGGTGAGTCACAGAGTGGGGGAAGGGGTGAAGGATCTGGGAGCGATGAAGATTGTGTGGAAGGTTGAAACTTTATCTCGGAGAGCACAAATAGGTATGTTTGAAGGAATAATAGTCCCAACAATGTTACATGGTTGCGAGGCATGGGCTATAGATAGGGTTGTAGGGAGGAGGGTGAATATGCTGCAAATGAAATGTTTGAGGACAGTATGTAGAGTGAGGTGGTTTGATCGAATAAGTAATGAAAGGGTAAGAGTTATGTGTAGAAATAAAAAGTGTGGATGAAAAAACAGAAGAGAGGATGTTGAAATTTCTTTTGAAATATAGAAAGAATGAGTGAGGAAAGAATAACAAACAGGATATATGTGTCAGAGGTGGAAGGAACGAAAAGTGGGAGACAAAATTGGAGGTGGAAGCATGCAGTGAAAAAGATTTTGAGCGATCGGGGAATTTATGAAACAATTACTAAGGGATATCTTGCCTTCTAATGCAATTCGGTTTAGATATGTAGATGATTTACAAATATTTCTCCGCTTACTTAACAATTTAGTACCTTCCATCAAATCTACTGTAGAAAGTGAAAATAATGTTATGTTACCATTTTTAGATTCCATGATCCATAGGCAAGGAAACAAGTTTAAGTTTAGCATATACAGAAAACCTACCAATGTATGCTCATATATCCATTATTATTCATCTCAATATGACAAAGTTACATCATCATCACTTCAGTCTATGTTCCTTAGGGCATTACGTATTTGCAGTCCAGAGCTTATTAATGATGAGTTTCAGAATATATATTCTATTGGATATAAGTTAAAGTACCCTAGATCTTTTATTGATAAATCCCTTAAGTTAGCAAAGAAATCATTTTATAGAGCTGAGCCCAAAGCACCGATTGACACCAAGAATCTTTTAGTTCTCCCTTTTGATAATAATTTTACTTTACTACACATGTTGCTTAAATTCTTTAATGTAATTGTTGCCTTCAGCAACACTAATACTACGTAGAATATCTTAATCAGGAACTCAACAGAAAATACTCCTGGGTGCATCTATAAAGTGCCACGTAGAAATTGTGATAAGTTTTATGTTGGGCAGACTGGTAAGGATCTTTCTATTAGATTTAAGCGATATAAATATAGCTTAAGGACGGGACAAGAATGCAATACCTTGTTAAATCACGTTAAAAACCATCATAATTGTATTGATTGGAGTAATGCCATCTCAGTTATCAACTCTAACTTTATCACTACGAGAAATATCGTTGAATCTTCTATTATCATATAGACAAAGAATCATAAATAAATATATATATTTCTTTTTTTATTTTTTTATTTTGCTTTGTCGCTGTCTCCCGCGTTAGCGAGGTAGAGCAAGGAAACAGACGAAAGAATGGCCCAACCCGCCCACATGCACATGTATATACATACACGTCCACACACGCAGATATACATAACTATACATCTCAATGTACACATATATATACACACAGAGACATAAACATATATACACATGTACATACTTCATACTGTCTGCCTTTATTTGTTCCCATCGCCACCTCGCCACACATGGAATAACAACCCCCTCCCTCCTCAGTGTGCGAGCAAGCGCGAGGAAAAGACACCAAAGGCCCCATTCGTTCACACTCAGTCTCTAGCTGTCATGTAATAATGCACCGAAACCACAGCTCCCTTTCCATAACCAGGCCCAACACAACTTTCCATGGTTTACCCCATACGCTTCACATGCCCTGGTTCAATCCACTGACAGCACGTCGACCCCGGTACACCACATCGTTCCAATTCACTCTATTCCTTGCACGCCTTTCACCCTCCTGCATGTTCAGGCCCCGATCACTCAAAATCTATTTCACTCCATCTTTCCACCTCCAATTTAGTCTCCCACTTCTCCTCGTTCCCTCCACCTCTGACACACATATCCTCTTGGTCAATCTTTCCCCACTCATTCTCTCCATGTGCCCAAACCATTTCAAAACACCCTCTTCTGCTCTCTCAACCACACTCTTTTTATTTCCACATATCTCTCTTACCCTTACATTACTTACTCGATCAAACCACCTCACACCAGACATCGTCCTCAAACATATTTCCAGCACATCCACCCTCCTGCGCACAACTCTATTCATAGCCTACGCCTCGCAACCATACAACATTGTTGGAACCACTATTCCTTCAAACATAACCATTTTTGCTTTCCGAGATAATGTTCTCGACTTCCAAACATTCTTCAAGGCTCCCAGAATTTTCGCCCCCTCCCCTATCCAATCAATCACTTCCGCTTCCACGGTTCCATCCGCTGCCAGATTCACTCCCAGATATCTAAAACACTTTACTTCCTCCAGTTTTTCTCCATTCAAACTTACCTCCCAATTGACTTGACCCTCAACCCTACTGTACCTAATAACCTTGCTCTTATGGACATTTACTCTTAACTTTCTTCTTTCACACGCTTTACCAAACTCAGCCACCAGATTTTGAAGTTTCTTATATAAATCAGCCGTCAGCGCTGTATCATCAGCGAACAACAACTGACTCACTTCCCAAGCTCTCTCATCCAGAACAGACTGCATACTTGCCCCTCTTTCCAAAACTCTTGCATTCACCTCCCTAATAACCCCATCCAGAAACAAATTAAACATCCATGGAGACATCACACACCACTGCCGCAAACCTACATTCACTGAAAACCAATCACTTTCCTCTCTTCCTACACGTACACATGCCTTACATCATCGATAAAAACTTTTCACTGCCTCTAACAACTGGCATCCCTCACCATATATACTTAAAACCCTCCACGGCGCATCTCTATCAACTCTATCATATGCTTTCTACAGATCCATAAATGCTACATACAAATCCATTTGTTTCTAAGTATTTCTCACGTACATTCTTCAAAGCAAACACCTGATCCACACATCCTCTACCACTTCTGAAAGCACACTGCTCTTCAACAATCTGATGCTCTGTGCATGCCTTCACCCTCTCAATCAATACCCTCCCATATAATTTACCAGGAATACTCAACAAATTTATACCTCTGTAATTTGAGCACTCACTCTTATCCCCTTTGCCTTTGCACAATGGCACTTTGCAAGCATTCCGCCAATCCTCAGGCACCTCACCATGAATCATACATACATTAAATAACCTTACCAACCAGTCAACAATACAGTCACCCCCTTTTTTAATCAATTCCACTGCAATACCATCCAAACCTAGTGCTTTGCAGGCTTTCATCTTCCGTAAAGCTTTTACTACCTCGTCTCTATTTACCAAATCATTTTCCCTAACCCTCTCACTTTGCACACCACCTCGACCAAAACACCCTATATCTGCCACTCTGTCACCAAACACATTCAACAAACCTTCAAGATACTCACTCATATATATATATATATATATATATATATATATATATATATATATATAAACCATGGAAAGCTGTGTAGGTATGTATATTTGCGTGTGTGGACGTGTGTATGTACATGTGTATGGGGGGGGGTTGGGCCATTTCTTTCGTCTGTTTCCTTGCGCTACCTCGCAAACGCGGGAGACAGCGACAAAGTATAAAAAAAAAAAAAATATATATATATATATATATATATATATATATATATATATATATATATATATATATATATATATATGGAGAAAAACTGGAGGATGTAAAGTGTTTTAGATATCTGGGAGTGGATATGGCAGCGGATGGAACCTTGGAAGCGGAAGTGGATCATAGGGTGGGGGAGGGTTCGAAAATCCTGGGAGCCTTGAACAATGTGTGGAAGTCGAGAAAATATCTCGGAAAGCAAAAATGGGTATGTTTGAAGGAATAGTGGTTCCAACAATGTTGTATGGTTGCGAGGCGTGGGCTATGGATAGAGTTGTGCGCAGGAGGATGGATGTGCTGGAAATGAGATGTTTGAGGACAATGTGTGGTGTGAGGTGATTTGATCGAGTAAGTAACGTAAGGGTAAGAGAGATGTGTGAAAATAAAAAGAGCGTGGTTGAGAGAGCAGAAGAGGGTGTTTTGAAGTGGTTTGGACACATGGAAAGAATGAGTGAGGAAAGATTGACCAAGAGGATATATTTGTCGGAGGTAGAGGGAACGAGGAGAGGTGGGAGACCAAATTGGAGGTGGAAAGATGGAGTGAAAAAGATTTTGTGTGATCGGGGCCTGAACATGCAGGAGGGTGAAAGGAGGGCAAGGAATAGAGTGAATTGGATCGATGTGGTATACCGGGGTTGACGTGCTGTCAGTGGATTGAATCAGGGTATGTGAAGCGTCTGGGTAAACCATGGAAAGCTGTGTAGGTATGTATATTTGCGTGTGTGGACGTATGTATATACATGTGTATGGGGGTGGGTTGGGTTTTCTTTAGTCTGTTTCCTTGCGCTACCTCGCAAACGCGGGAGACAGCGACAAAGCAAAAAAAAAAAAAAATATATATATATATATATATATATATATATTTCATGAGCTCCTCTTCGCCAACGGAACTACCTTGGACCACCAGTGATGCTACCACGTTTGTGAATCAAGAACCATTGCAACACAAACCTCGCCAGGTGGTAGAGTGTCCCGCAGTGTATGGAGACAGACTTCCCCAGAACTTTTTTAAAGGGGAAGTAAATGTTTATAGTTGTGTTACTGGAGTGATAGTTTTCATACATGGTGCTTTGACAAGAAAATAGTGAAATTGGAAAAAATGTAGCTTAGACATTGAAGCTTATACAGTGGTCAAATTGATGAGAACTACTATTGACGTTTGTGTAAATAAATTATACATTTCCTTTTTCCATAGCCAGAGGTTGAACCATTATGTGACATCCAATTTTTCATTTCATTTCAAGCTAGAAGTTTCAGTTTTCTAAATTGTTTCTTACATTTTTCATATGTATATATATGTATGTGTGTGTGTGTGCATATGTGCGTATGTATGTGTGTGTGTGTGTGTGTATATGTATATATATATATATTTATATATATATATATATATATATATATATATATATATATATATATATATACATATATATATATATATATATATATATATATATATATATATATATATATATATATATATATATATATATTATCCCTGGGGATAGGGGTGAAAGAATACTTCCCACGCATTCCTCGCGTGTCGTAGAAAGCGACTAGAGGGGACGGGAGCGGGGGGTCAGAAATCCTCCCCTCCTTGTATTTTTTTTTTTTTTTTTTTTTTAACTTTCTAAAATGGGAAACAGAAGAAGGAGTCACGCGGGGAGTGCTCATCCTCCTCGAAGGCTCAGATTGGGGTGCCTAAATGTGTGTGGATGTAACCAAGATGTGAAAAAAGGAGAGATAGGTAGTATCTTTGAGGAAAGGAACCTGGATGTTTTGGCTCTGAGTGAAACGAAGCTCAAGGGTAAAGGGGAAGAGTGGTTTGGGAATGTCTTGGGAGTAAAGTCAGGGGTTAGTGAGAAGACAAGAGCAAGGGAAGGAGTAGCAATACTCCTGAAACAGGAGTTGTGGGAGTATGTGATAGAATGTAAGAAAGTAAAATCTCGATTAATATGGGTAAAACTGAAAGTTGAGGGAGAGAGATGGGTGATTATTGGTGCATATGCACCTGGGCATGAGAAGAAAGATCATGAGAGGCAAGTGTTTTGGGAGCAGCTGAATGAGTGGGTTAGTGGTTTTGATGCACGAGACCGGGTTATAGTGATGGGAGATTTGAATGCAAAGGTGAGTAATGTGGCAGTTGAGGGAATAATTGGTATACATGGGGTGTTCAGTGTTGTAAATGGAAATGGTGAAGAGCTTCTAGATTTATGTGCTGAAAAATGACTGATGATTGGGAATACCTGGTTTAAAAAGCGAGATATACATAAGTATACTTATGTAAGTAGGAGAGATGGCCAGAGAGCGTTATTGGATTACGTGTTAATTGACAGGCACGCGAAAGAGAGACTTTTGGATGTTAATGTGCTGAGAGGTGCAACTGGAGGGATGTCTGATCATTATCTTGTGGAGGCTAAGGTGAAGATTTGTATGGGTTTTCAGAAAAGAGGAGTGAGTGTTGGGGTGAAGGGGGTGGTCAGAGTAAGTGAGCTTAGGAAGGAGACTTGTGTGAGGAAGTACCAGGAGAGACAGAGTACAGAATGGAAAGAGGTGAGAACAATGGAAGTAAGGGGAGTGGGGGAGGAATGGGATGTATTTAGGGAATCAGTGATGGATTGCGCAAAAGATGCTTGTGGCATGAGAAGAGTGGGAGGTGGGTTGATTAGAAAGGGTAGTGAGTGGTGGGATGAAGAAATAAGAGTATTAGTGAAAGAGAAAAGAGAGGCATTTGGACGATTTTTGCAGGGAAAAAATGCAATTGAGTGGGAGATGTATAAAAGAAAGAGACAGGAGGTCAAGAGAAAGGTGCAAGAGGTGAAAAAAAAGGGCAAATGAGAGTTGGGGTGAGAGAGTATCATTAAATTTTAGGGAGAATAAAAAGATGTTCTGGAAGGAGGTAAATAAAGTGCGTAAGACAAGGGAGCAAATGGGAGCTTCAGTGAAGGGCGCAAATGGGGAGGTGATAACAAGTATTGGTGATGTGAGAAGGAGATGGAGTGAGTATTTTGAAGGTTTGTTGAATGTGTTTGATTATAGAGTGGCAGATATAGGGTGTTTTGGTCGAGGTGGTGTGCAAAGTGAGAGGGTTAGGGAAAATGATTTGGTAAACAGAGAAGACGTGGTAAAAGCTTTGCGGAAAATGAAAGCCGGCAAGGCAGCAGGTTTGGATGGTATTGCAGTGGAATTTATCAAAAAAGGGGGTGACTGTAATGTTGACTGGTTGGTAAGGTTGTTTAATGTATGTATGACTCATGGTGAGGTGCCTGAGGATTGGCGGAATGCGTGCATAGTGCCATTGTACAAAGGCAAAGGGGATAAGAGTGAGTGCTCAAATTACAGAGGTATAAGTTTGTTGAGTATTCCTAGTAAATTATATGGGAGGATATTGATTGAGAGGGTGAAGGCTTGTACAGAGCATCAGATTAGGGAAGAGCAGTGTGGTTTCAGAAGTGGTAGAGGATGTGTGGATCAGGTGTTTGCTTTGAAGAATGTATGTGAGAGATACTTAGAAAAGCAAATGGATTTGTATGTAGCATTTATGGATCTGGAGAAGGCATATGATAGAGTTGATAGAGATGCTCTGTGGAAGGTATTAAGAATATATGGTGTGGGAGGCAAGTTGTTTTTATCGAGGATGTAAGGCATGTGTACGTGTAGGAAGACAGGAAAGTGATTGGTTCTCAGTGAATGTAGGATTGCGGTGGGGGTGTGTGATGTCTCCATCGTTGTTTAATTTGTTTATGGATGGGGTTGTTAGGGAGGTGAATGCAAGAGTTTTGGAAAGAGGGGCAAGTATGAAGTCTATTGGGGATGAGAGAGCTTAGGAAGTGAGTCAGTTGTTGTTCGCTGATGATACAGTGCTGGTGGCTAATTCATGTGAGAAACAGCAAAAGCTGGTGACTAAGTTTGGTAAAGTGTGTGAAAGAAGAATGTTAAGAGTAAATGTGAATAAGAGCAAGGTTATTAGGTACAGTAGGGTTGAGGGTCAAGTCAAATGGGAGGAGAGTTTGAATGGAGAAAAACTGGAGGAAGTGAAGTGTTTTAGATATCTGGGAGTGGATCTGGCAGCGGATGGAACCATGAAAGCGGAAGTGGATCATAGGGTGGGGGAGGGGGCGAAAATTATGGGAGCCTTGAAGAATGTGTGGAAGTCGAGAACATTATCTCGGAAAGCAAAAATGGGTATGTTTGAAGGAATAGTGGTTCCAACAATGTTGTATGGTTGCGAGGCATGGGCTATCGATAGAGTTGTGCGCAGGAGGATGGATATGCTGGATGTGAGATGTTTGAGGACAATGTGTGGTGTGAGGTGGTTTGATCGAGTAAGTAACGTAAGGGTAAGAGAGATGTGTGGAAATAAAAAGAGCGCGGTTGAGAGAGCAGAAGAGGGTGTTTTGAAATGGTTTGGGCACATGGAGAGAAAGAGTGAGAAAAGATTGACCAAGAGGATATATGTGTCAGAGGTGGAGGGAACGAGGAGAAGAGGGAGACCAAATTGGAGGTGGAAAGATGGAGTGAAAAAGATTTTGTGTGATCGGGGCCTGAACATGCAGGAGGGTGAAAGGAGGGCAAGGAATAGAGTGAATTGGAGCGATGTGGTATACCGGGGTTGACGTGCTGTCAGTGGAGTGAATCAAGGCATGTGAAGCGCCTGGGGTAAACCATGGAAAGCTGTGTAGGTATGTATATTTGCGTATGTGGACGTATGTATATACATGTGTATGGGGGTGGGTTGTTCCATTTCTTTCGTCTGTTTCCTTGCGCTACCTCGCAAACGCGGGAGACAGAGGAAAAAGAAAAATATATATATATATATATATATATATATATATATATATATATATATATATATATATATATATATATATATATATATATATATGTATACATATATATATATACATATATATATATATATATATATATATATATATATATATATATATATATATATATATATATATATATATATATATATATGTATATATACGAAAGAGAGACTTTTGGATGTTAATGTGCTGAGAGGTGCAACTGGAGGGATGTCTGATCATTATATTGTGGAGGCGAAGGTGAAGATTTTTGGGTGTTTTCAGAAAAGAGGAGAGAATGTTGGGGTGAAGAGAGTGATGAGAGTAAGTGAGCTTGGGAAGGAGACTTGTGTGAGGCAGTACCAGGATAGACTGAGTACAGAATGGAAAAAGGTAAGAACAAAGGAGGTAAGGGGAGTGGGGGAGGAATGGAATATATTTAGGGAAGCAGTGATGGATTGCGCAAAAGATGCTTTGGGCATGAGAAGCGTGGGAGGTGGGTAAATCAGAAAAGGTAGTGAGTGGTGGGATGAAGAAGTAAGATTATTAGTGAAAGAGAAGAGAGAGGCATTTGGACGATTTTTCCAAGGAAAAAATGCAAATGATTGAGAGAGGAATAAAAGAAAGAGGCAGGAGGTCAAGAGAAAGGTGCAAGAGGTGAAAAAGAGGGCAAATGAGAGTTGGGGTGAGAGAGTATCATTAAATTTCAGGGAGAATAGAAAGATGATGTGGAAGGAGGTAAATAAAGTGCGTAAGACAAGGGAGCAAATGGGAACTTCAGTGAAAGGGGTAATGGGGAGGTGATAACAACTAGTGGTGATGTGGGAAGGAGATGGAGTGAGTATTTTGAAGGTTTGTTGAATGTGCTTGATGATAGAGTGGCAGATATAGGGTTTTTTGGTCGAGGTGTTGTGCAAAGTAAGAGGGTTAGGGAAAATGATTTGGTACATAGGGAAGAGGTAGTAAAAGCTTTACGGAAGATGAAAGCCGGCAAAACACCAGGTTTGGATGGTATTGCAGTGGAATTTATTAAAAAAGGGGGTGACTGTATTGTTGATTGGTTGGTAAGGTTATTTAATGTATGTATGATTCATGGTAATGTGCCTGAGGATTGGCGGAATGCTTGCATAGTGCCATTGTTCAAAGGCAAAGGGGATAAGAGTGAGTTCTCAAATTACAGACCCATAAGTTTGCTGAGTATTCCTAGTAAATTATATGGGAAGGTATTGATTGAGAGGGTGAGGACATGTAAAGAGCATCAGATTGGGGAAGAGCAGTTTGGTTTCAGAAGTGGTAGAGGATGTGTGGATCAGGTGTTTGCTTTGAAGAATGTATATGAGAAAAACTTAGAAAAACAAATGGATTTGTATGTAGCATTTATGGATCTGGAGAAAGCGTATGACAGAGTTGATAGAGATGCTTTGTGGAAGGTTTTAAGAATATATGGTGTGGGAGGCAAGTTCTTAGAGGCGGTGAAAAGTTTTTGTCGAGGATGTAAAGCATGTGTACGTGTAGGAAAAGAGGAAAGTTATTGGTTCTCAGTGAATGTAGGTCTGCGGCAGGGGTGTGTGATGTCTCAATGGTTGTTTAATTTGTTTATGGATGGGGTTGTTAGGGAGGTGAATGCAAGAGTTTTGGAAAGACGGGTAAGTATGTAGTCTGTT
>NC_092256.1:877406-885630 GCF_036320965.1 Panulirus ornatus | reverse complement strand
AAAATTACCTCCCAATTGACTTGACCCTCAACCCTACTGTACCTAATAACCTTGCTCTTATTCACATTTACTCTTAACGTTCTTCTTTCATACATTTTACCAAACTCAGTCACCAGTTCCTGCGGTTTCTTACATGAATCAGCCACCAGGGCTCTATCATCAGCGAACAATAACTGACTCACTTCTCAAGCTCCCTCATCCCCAACAGACTTCATACTTGCCCCTCTTTCCAAAACTCTTCCATTCACCTCCCTAACAACCCAATCCATAAACAAATCAAGCAACCATGGAGATATCACACACCCCTGCCGCAACCCTACAATCACTGAGAACCAATCACTTTCCTCTCTTCCTAC
The DNA here is from genome assembly GCF_036320965.1 of Panulirus ornatus. NCBI lineage: Eukaryota > Metazoa > Arthropoda > Malacostraca > Decapoda > Palinuridae > Panulirus > Panulirus ornatus. The sequence continues at coordinate 885,274 of NC_092256.1, read as the reverse complement.
AGTACACATGCCTTACATCCTCGATGAAAACTTTTCACTGCTTCTAACAACTTGCCTCCTACACCATATATTCTTAGTACCTTCCACAGAGCATCTCCAACTCTATCATATGCTTTCTCCAGATCCATAAATGCTACATATAAATCCATTTGCTTTTCTAAGTATTTCGCACATACATTCTTCAAAGCAAACACCTGATCCACACATCCTCTACCACTTCTGAAACCACACTGCTCTTCCCCAATCTGATGATCTGGACATTCCTTCAACCTCTCAATTAATACCCTCCCATATAAGTTACAAGGAATACTCAACAAACTTATACCTCTGTAATTTGAGCACTTATTTTTATCCACTTTGCCTGTTTACAATGGCACTATGGAAGCATTCCGCCAATCCTCAGGCACCTCAACATGAATTATACATACATTAAAGAACCTTATCAACCAGTCAACAATACAGTCACCCCCTTTTTCAATAAATTCCACTGCAATACCATCCAAACCTGCTGCCTTGCCGGCTTTCATCTTCCGTAAAGCTTTTACTACCTCCTCTCTGTTTACCAGATTATTTTCCCTAACCCTCTCACTTTGCACACCACCTCGACCAAAACACCCTATATCTGCTACTCTATCATCAAACACATTCAAAAAACCTTCAAAATACTCACTTCATCTCCTTCTCACATCACCACTACTTGTTATCACCTCCCCATTTACGCCCTTCAATGAAGTTCCCATTTGCTCCCTTGTCTTACGCACTTTATTTACCTCCTTCCAGAGCATCTTTTATTCTCCCTAAAATTTAATGATACTTTCTCACCCCAACTCTCAATTGCCCTCTTTTTCACCTCTTGCACCTTTTCACCACCTTGCACCTGCCTCTTTCGTTAATACATCTCCCACACATTTGCATTTTTTCCCCTGCAAAAATCGTCGAAATGCCTCTCTCTTCTCTTTCACTAATAATCTTACTGCTTCATCCCACCACTCACTGCCCTTTCTAATCAACCCACCTCCCACGCTTCTCATGCCACAAGCATCTTTTGCGGAACCCATCACTGCTTCCCTAAATACATCTCATTCCTCTCCCACTCCCCTTACCTCCTTTGTTCTCACCTTTTTCCATTCTGTACTCAGTCTCTCCTGGTACTACCTCACACAAGTCTCCTTCCTAAGCTCAATTACTCTCACGACCCTCTTTACCCCAACAATCTCTCTTCTCTTCTGAAAACCCATACAAATCTTCACCTTAGCCTCCACAAGATAATGATCAGACATCCCTCCAGTTGCACCTCTCAGCACATTAACATCCAAAATTCTCTCTTTCGCGTGCCTGTCAATTAACACGTAATCTAATAACGCTCTCTGGCCATCTCTCCTACTTTCATACGTATACTTATGTAGATCTCGCTTTTTAAACCAGGTATTCCCAATCACCAGTCCTTTTCAGCACACAAATCTACAAGCTCTTCACCATTTCCATTTACAACACTGAACACCCCATGTATACCAATCATTCCCTCAACTGCCACATTACTCACCTTTGTATTCAAATCACCCATCACTATAACACGGTCTTGTGCATCAAAACCACTAACACACTCATTCAGCTGCTCCGAAAACACTTGCTTCTTATGATCTTTCTCTTCATGCACAGGTGCATATGCACCAATAATCACCCATTCCTGTCCATCAACTTTCAGTTTTACCCACATTAATCAGGAATTTACTTTCTTACATTCTATCACATTCTCCCACAACTCCTGTTTCAGGAGTAGCGCTACTCCTTCCCATGCTCTTGTCCTCTCACTAACCACTGTCTTTACTCCCAAGACATTCCCAAACCACTCTTCACCTTTACCCTTGAGCTTCGTTTCACTCAGAGCCAAAACATCCAGGTGTCTTTCCTTAAACATGCTACCTATCTCTCCTTTTTTCACATCTTGGTTACATCCACACACATTTAGACACCCCAATGTGAGCCTTCGAGGAGGATGAGCACTCCCCGCGGGACACAAGTAAGTATATATATATATATATTCCTCACGTGTCGTAGAAGGCGACTAAAGGGGACGGGAGCAGGGGGCCAGAAATCCTCCCCTCCTTGTATTTTAACTTTCTAAAAGTGGAAACAGAAAAAGGAGTCACATGGGGAGTGCTCATCCTCCCCGAAGGCTCAGATTGGGGTGTCTAAATGTGTGTAAATGTAACCAAGATGAGAGAAAAGGAGAGATAAGTTGTATGTTTGAGGAAAGAAACCTGAAAGTTTTGGCTCTGAGTGAAACGTAGCTGAAGGGTAAAGGGGAAGAGTGGTTTTGGAATGTCTTGGGAGTACAGTCAGGGGTTAATGAGAGGACAAGAGCAAGGCAAGGAGTAGCACTACTCCTGAAACAGGAGTAGTGGGAGTATGTGATAGAGTGTAAGAAAGTAAATTCTAGATTGATATGGGTAAAACTGAAAGTTGATGGAGAGAGATGGGTGATTATTGGTGCATATGCACCTGGGCATGAGAAGAAAAATCATGAGAGGAAAGTGTTTTGGGAGCAGCCGAATGAGTGTGTTAGTGGTTTTGATGCACAAGACCGGGTTATAGTGATGGGTGATTTGAATGCAAAGGTGAATAATGTGGCAGTTGAGGGAATAATTGGTATGCATGAGGTGTTCAGTGTCATAAATGGAAATGGTGAAGAGCTTGTAGATATATGTGCTGAAAAAGTACTGGTGATTGGGAGTACCTGGTTTAAAAAGCGAGATATACATAAGTATACGTATGTAAGTAGGAGAGATGGCCAGAGAGCGTTATTGGATTACGTGTTAATTGACAGGTGCGCGAAAGAGAGACTTTTGGATGTTAATGTGCTGAGAGATGCAACTGGAGGGATGTCTGATCATTGTCTTGTGGAGGCGAAGGTGAAGATTTGTGTGGGTTATTCAGAAAAGATAAGAGAATGTTGGGGTGAAGAGAGTAGTGAGAGTAATTGAGCTTGGGAGAGAGACTTGTGTAAGGAAGTACCAGGAGAGACTAAGTACAAAATGGAAATAGGTGAGAACAAAGGAGGTAAGGGGAGTGGGGGAGGAATGGGATGTATTTAGTGAAGCAGTGATGGCTTGCGCAAAAGATGCTTGTGGCATGAGAAGCGTGGGAGGTGGGTTGATTAGAAGGGGTAGTGAGTGGTGGAATGAAGAAGTAAGATTTTCAGTGAAAGAGAAGAGAGAGGGTTTGGACGATTTTTGCAGGGAAACAATGCAAATGAGTGGGAGAAGTATAAAAGAAAGAGGCAAGAGGTCAAGAGAAAGGTGCATGAGATGAAAAAGAGGGCAAATGAGAGTTGAGAACAGGGAGTATCATTAAATTTTGGGAGAATAAAAAGATGTTTTGGAAGGAGGTAAATAAAGTGCGTAAGACAAGGGAACAAATGGGAACTTCAATGAAGGGGGCTAATGGGGAGGTGATAAAATGTAGTAGTGATGTGAGAAGGAGATTGAGTGATTATCTTGAAGGTTTGTTCAATGTGTTTGATGATAGAGTGTCAGATATAGGGTGTTTTGGTCGAGATGGTTTGCAAAGTGAGAAAGTTAGGGAAAATAATCTGGTAAAAAGAGAAGAGGTAGTAAAAGCTTTGCGGAAGATGAAAGCCGGCAAGGCAGCAGTTTTGGATGGTATTTCAGTGCAATTTATCAAAAAATGGGATGACAGTATTGTTGACTGGTTGATAAGGTTATTTAATGTATGTATGATTCATGGTGAGGTGCCTGAGGATTGGCGGATTGCTTCCATAGTGCCATTGTACAAAGGCAAAGGGGATAAGTGTGAGTGTTCAAATTACAGAAGTATAAGTTTGTTTAGTATTCCATTTAAGATATATGGGAGGGTATTGATTAAGAGGGTGAAGGCATGTATAGAGCATGAGATTGGGGAAGAGCAGTTTGGTTTCAGAAGTGGTAGAGGATGTGTGGAGCAGGTGTTTGCTTTGAAGAATGTATGTGAAAAATACTTAGAAAAGGATATGGATTTGTATGTAGCTTTTATGGATCTGGAGAAGGCATATGATAGAGTTGATAGAGATGCTTTTTGGAAGGTATTAGGAATATATGGTGTGGGAGGCAAGTTGTTAGAAGCAGTGGAAAGGTTTTATCGAGGATGTAAGGCAAGTGTACGTGTAGGAAGAGAGGAGAGTGATCGGTTCTCAGTGAATGTAGGTTTGCGGCAAGGGTGTGTGATGTCTCCATGGTTGTTTGATTTCTTTATGGATTGGGTTGTTAGGCAGGTGAATGCAAGAGTTTTGGAAAGAGGGGCAAGTATGCAGTCTGTTATGGATGAGAAAGCTTGGGAAGTGAGTCAGTTGTTGTTCGCTGATGATACAGCGCTGGTGGCTGATTCATGTGAGAAACTGCAGAAGCTGGCGGCAGAGTTTGGTAAAGTGTGTGAAAGAAGAAAGTTAAGAGTAAATGTGAATGAGAGCAAGGTTATTAGGTACAGGAGGGTTGAGGGTCAAATCAATTGGGAGGTAAGTTTGAATGTACAAAAACTGGAGGAAATAAAGTGTTTTAGATATCTGGGAGTGGATCTGGCAGCGAATGGAACCATGGAAGCGGAAGTGAATCATAGGGTGGGGGAGGGGGCGAAAATTCTGGGAGCCTTGAAGAATGTGTGGAAGTCGAGAATATTATCTCGGAAAGCAAAAATGGCTATGTTTGAAGGAATAGTGGCCCCAACAATGTTGTCTGGTTGCGAGGCTTAGGCTATGGATAGAGTTGTGCGCAGGAGGGTGGATATGTTAGAAATGAGATGTTTGAGGACAATATGTGGTGTGAGGTGGTTTGATCGAGTAAGTAATGTAAGGGTTTGAGAGGTGTGTGGAAATAAAAAGACTTGTTGAGAAAGCAGAAGAGTGTGTTTTGAAATGGTTTGGTGACATGGAGAATATGAGTGAGGATAGATTGACCAAGAGGATATATGTGTCAGAGGTGGAGGGAACGAGGAGAAGTGGGAGACCAAATTGGAGGTGGAAAGATGGAGTGAAAAACCTTTTGAGTGAACGGGGCCTGAAGATGCAGGAGGGTGAAAGGCGTGCAAGGAATATATTGAATTTGAACGATGTGGTATATCGGGGTCGACGTGCTGTCAATGGATGGAATCAGGGCATGTGAAGCGTCTGGGGAAAACCATGGAAAGTTCTGTGGGGCTTGGATGTGGAAAGGGCGCTGTTGTTTCGATGCATTTTTGCATGAGAGTTAGAGACTGACTGTGAACGAATGGGGCTTTGTTGTCTTTTCCTAGCGCTACCTCGCACACATGAGATGGGAGAGGGTTTTCATTCCATGTGTGGCGAGGTGGCTATGGGAATAAATAAAGGCAGACAGTAAGAATTATGTATATGTGTACATATGTATATGTCTGTGTTTGTATACATATGTGTAAATTGAGATGTATAGGTATGTATATTTGCGTGTGTGGATGTGTATGTATATACTTGTGTATGTGGGTGGGTTGGGCCACTCTTTCGTCTGTGTCCTTGCGCTACCTCGCTAACGCGGGAGAATGCGAGAGAGCAAAATAAATAGATTAAAAAGATATAAATATATATATATATATATATATATATATATATATATATATATATATATATATATATATATATATATATATATATATATATACATATATATATATATATATATATATATTTTTTTTTTTTTCTTATGAGTCCACGGGGAAAATGAAACACGAAAAGTTCCCAAGTGCACTTTCGTGTAATAATCACATCATCAGGGGGCACGCAAGAGAGAAATATAACAGTCAGTTGATATATATGGAAGAGACGAAGCTAGGACGCCATTTGGTAAATATTTGATTGTCCAAAACATACAACAAGCGTTCATAAACTTATCATTTTACAAACCTTATCAACAATAAAGTTATCTAATTTGTACAGACCATTACTAATATTAAGATTATAATTCTTTGTGTATTTAATAATAGAAGATTCAATGATATTTCTCTTGGTAATAGAGTTTCTATCTGAGATGGCGTTACTCCATTCAGTACAATGATCATAGTTTTTAACGTGATTAAACAAGGCATTTGATTCTTGCCCCGTTCTTATACTATATTTATGTTGCTTAAGTCTAACAAAAAGATCATTACCAGTCTGACCAACATAAAATTTATCACAGTTTCCACAAGGCACTTTATAGATGCAACCAAGAGAAATTTCTGGTGAATTCCTGATAAAGATATTCTTTATAGTGTTACTGTTGCTAAAGGCAACATTTACATTAAAGGATTTAAACAACATGGGAAGCAAAGTGAAATTATTATCAAAAGGGAGAACTAAAAGATTCTTCGTGTCAATGGGAGGTTTCGGCTCAACTCTATAAAATGACTTCTTTGTTATCTTAAGGGATTTATCAATGAAAGTTCTAGGGTATTTATGGGGTATCATTAAATTTTAGGGTGAATAAAAAGATGTTCTGGAAGGAGGTAAATAAAGTGCGTAAGACAAGGGAGCAAACGGAAACTTCAGTGAAGGGGGCTAATGGGGAGGTGATAACAAGTAGTGGCGATGTGAAAAGGAGATGGAGTGAGTATTTTGAAGGTTTGTTGGATGTGTTTGATGATAGAGTGGCAGATATAGGGTGTTTTGGTCGAGGTGGTGTGCAAAGTGAGAAGGTTAGGGAAAATGATTTGGTAAACAGAGAAGAGGTAGTATAAGCTTTGCGGAAAATGAAAGCCGGCAAGGCAGCAGGTTTGGATGGTATTGCAGTGGAATTTATTAAAAAAGGGGGTGACTGTATTGTTGACTGGTTGGTAAGGTTGTTTAATGTATGTATGATTCATGGTGAGGTGCCTGAGGATTGGCGAAAGGCGTGCATAGTGCCATTGTACAAAGGCAAAGGGGATAAGAGTGCGCGCTCAAATTACAGAGGTATAAGTTTGTTGAGTATTCCTGGTAAATTATATGGGAGGGTATTGATTGAGAGGGTGAAGGCATGTACTGAGCATCAGATACGGGAAGAGCAGTGTGATTTTAGAAGTGATAGAGGATGTGTGGATCAGGTGTTGCTTTGAAGAATATACGTGAGAAATACTTAGAAAAGGAAATGGATTTGGATGTAGCATTTATGGATCTGGAGAATGAATATTACAGAGTTGATAGAGATGCACTGTGGAAGGTACTAAGAATATATGGTGTGGAAGACAAGTTGTTAGAAGCAGTAAAAAGTTTTTATCGAGGATGTAAAACATGTGTACGTGTAGGATGAGAGGAAAGTGATTGGATATCACTGAATGTAGGTTTGCGGCAGGGGTGTGTGATGTCTCCATGGTTGTTTAATTTGTTTGTGGATGGGGTTGTTAGGGAGGTGAATGCAAGAGTTTTGGAAAGAGGGGCAAGTATGAAGTCTGTTGGGGATGAGAAAGCTTGGGAAGTGAGTCAGTTGTTGTTCGCTGATGATACAGCGCTGGTGGCTGATTCATGTGAGAAACTGCAGAAGCTGGTGACTGATTTTGGTCAAGCGTGTGAAAGAAGAAAGTTAAGAGTAAATGTGAATAAGAGCAAGGTTATTAGGTACAGTAGGGTTGATGATCAAGTCAATTTGGAGGTAAGTTTGAATGGAGAAAAACTGGAGGAAGTAAAGTGTTTTAGATATCTGGAAGTGGATCTGGCAGCGGATGGAATCATGGAAGCGGAAGTGAATCATAGAGTGGGGGAGGGGGCGAAAATCCTGTGAGCCTTGAAGAATGTGTTGAAGTCGAGAACATTATCTCCGAAAGGAAAAATGGGTATGTTTGAAGGAATAGTTGTTCCAACAATGTTGTATGGTTGCGAGGCATGGGCTATGGATAGAGTTGTGCGCAAGAGG
>NC_092256.1:865537-873037 GCF_036320965.1 Panulirus ornatus | reverse complement strand
CTATCTTCAACTTATGATATATATATCTTCTGTTATTATTCATTCTCCACTGATGATTATATCTATGTAGGTTTCTAGAAAACATTATCCAGTATTCTTATACAACTAAGATGTTGCAAATTGTAAACATTTTCCAAACGATTAAAATATAACATATCTATATAACTGATTAGAAAAATTGATTGTCTTCAATGGACAAAGATAAAAATCACCTTCTCTATGACATTAATATTTGATATATATATATATATATATATATATATATATATATATATATATATATATATATATATATATATATATATATATATATATATTTATTATTTATTTTGCTTTGTCGCTGTCTCCTGCGTTTGCGAGGTAGCGCAAGGAAACAGACGAAAGAAATGGCCCAACCCACCCCCATACACATGTATATACATACACGTCCACACACGCAAATATACATACCCATACATCTCAATGTACACATATATATACACACACAGACACCTACATATATACACATGCAAACAATTCACACTCTGCCTTTATTCATTCCCATCGCCACCTCGCCACACATGGAATAACATCCCCCTCTCCCCTCATGTGTGCGAGGTACCGCTAGGAAAAGACAACAAAGGCCACATTCGTTCACACTCAGTCTCTAGCTGTCATGCAATAACGCCCGAAACCACAGCTCCCTTTCCGCATCCAGGCCCCACAGAACTTTCCATGGTGTACCCCAGAGGTTTCACATGCCCTGATTCAATCCAATGACAGCACGTCGACCCCGGTATACCACATCGATCCAATTCACTCTATTCCTTGCACGCCTTTCACCCTCCTGCATGTTCAGGCCTCGATCACTCAAAATCTTTTTCACTCCATCTTCCTCCTCCAATTTGGTCTCCCGCTCCTCCTCGTTCCCTCCACCTCCGACATATATAACCTCTTGGTCAATCTTTCCTCACTCATTCTCTCCATGTACCCAAACCATTTCAAAACACCCTCTTCTGCTCTCTCAACCACGCTCTTTTTATTTCCACACATCTCTCTTTCCCTTACATTACTTACTCGATCAAACCACCTCACACAACATATTGTTCTCAAACATCTCATTTCTAGCACATCCACCCTCCTGCGCACAACTCTATCCATAGCCCACGCTTCGCAACCATACAACATTGTTGGAACCGCTATTCCTTGAAACATAGCCATTTTTGCTTTCGGAGATAATGTTCTGGACTTCCACACATTCTTCAAGGCTACCAGGATTTTCGCCCCCAACCCCACCCTATGATTCACTTCCGCTTCCATGGTTCCATCCGCTGCAAGATCCACTACCAGATATCTAAAACACTTTACTTCCTCCAGTTTTTCTCCATTCAAACTTACCTCCCAATTAACTTGACACTCAACCCGACTGTACCTAATAACCTTGCTCTTATTCACATTTACTCTTAACTTTCTTCTTTCACACACTTTACCAAACTCATTCACCAGCTTCTGCAGTTTCTCACATGAATCAGCCACTAGCGCTGTATGATCAACGAACAACAACTGACTCACCTCCCAAGCTCTCTCGTCCCAACAGACTTCATACATGCCCATCTTTCCAAAACTCTTGCATTCACCTCCCTAACAACCCCATCCATAAACAAATTAAACAAACATGAAGACATCACACATCCCTGCCACACACCTGCATTCACTGAGAACCAATCACTTTCCGCTCTTCCTACATGTACAAATGCCTTACATCCTCGATAAAAACTTTTCACTGCTTCTAACAACTTGCCTTCCCCACCATATATTCTTAATACCTTCCACAGAGCATCTCTATGAACTCTATCATATGACTTCTCCAGATCCATAAATGCTACATACAAATCCATTTGCTTTTCTAAGTATTTCTCACATACATTCTTTAAAGCAAACACCTGATCCACACATCCTCTAACAGTTCTGAAACCACAGTGCTCTTCCCCAATCTGATGCTCTGTACATGCCTTCACCCTCTCAACCATATATATATATATATATTGATTGAGAGGGTGAAGGCATGTACAGGGCATCAGATTGGGGAAGAGCAGTGTGGTTTCAGAAGTGGTAGAGGATGTGTGGATCAGGTGTTTGCTTTGAAGAATGTATGTGAGAAATACTTAGAAAAGCAAATGGATTTTTATGTAGCATTTATGGATCTGGAGAAGGCATATGAAAGAGTTGATAGAGTTGCTCTGTGGAAGGTATTAAGAATATATGGTGTGGGAGGCAAGTTGTTAGAAGCAGTGAAAAGTTTTTATCGAAGATGTAAGGCATGTGTACGTGTAGGAAGAGAGGAAAGTGATTGGTTCTCAGTGAATGTAGGTTTGCGGCAGCGGTGTGTGATGTCTCCATGGTTGTTTAATTTGTTTATGGATGGGGTTGTTAGGGAGGTGAATGCAAGAGTTTTGGAAAGAGGGGCAAGGATGAAGTCTGTTGTGGATGAGAGAGCTTGGGAAGTGAGTCAGTTGTTGTTCGCTGATGATACAGCGCTGGTGGCTGATTCATGTGAGAAACTGCAGAAGCTGGTGACTGAGTTTGGTAAAGTATGTGAAAGAATAAAGTTAAGAGTAAATGTGAATAAGAGCAAGGTTATTAGGTACAGTAGGGTTGAGGGTCAAGTCAATTGGGAGGTGAGTTTGAATGGAGAAAAACTGGAGGAAGTGAAGTGTTTTAGATATCTGGGAGTGGATATGGCAGCGGATGGAAACATGGAAGCGGAAGTGGATCATAGGGTGGGGGAGGGGGCGAGAATTCTGGGAGCCTTGAAGAATGTGTGGAAGTCGAGAACATTATCTCGGAAAGCAAAAATGGGTATGCTTGAAGGAATAGTGGTTCCAACAATGTTGTATGGTTGCGAGGCGTGGACTATGGATAGAGTTGTGCGCAGGAGGGTGGATGTGCTGGAAATGAGATGTTTGAGGACAATGTGTGTTGTGAGGTGGTTTGATCGAGTAAGTAACGTAAGGGAAAGAGAGAGATGTGTGGAAATAAAAAGAGCGTGGTTGAGAGAGCAGAAGAGGGTGTTTTGAAATGGTTTGGTCACATGGAGAGAATGAGTGAGGAAAGATTGACCAAGAGGATATATGTGTCGGAGGTGGAGGGAACGAGGAGAAGAGGGAGACCAAACTGGAGGTGGAAAGATGGAGTGAAAAAGATTTTGTGTGATCGGGTCCTGAACATGCAGGAGGGTGAAAGGAGGGCAAGGAATAGAGTGAATTGGAGGGATGTGGTATACCGGGGTTGAAGTGCTGTCAGTCGATTGAATCAAGGCATGTGAAGCGTCTGGGGTAAACCATGGAAAGCTGTGTAGGTATGTATATTTGCGTGTGTGGACGCATGTATATACATGTGTATGGGGGTGGGTTGGGCCATTTCTTTCGTCTGTTTCCTTGCGCTACCTCGCAAACGCAGGAGACAGCGACAAAGCAAAAAAAAAAGAAAAAAAAAAGATATATATATATATATATATATATATATATATATATATATATATATATATATATATATATATATATATATATATAGGTAGCGCAAGGAAACAGACAAAAGTAATGGCCCAACCCACCCCCATACACATGTATATACATACACGTCCACACACGCAAATATACATACCCATACATTTTAATGTACACATATATATACACACATAGACACATACATATATAAACATGTACAAAATTCACACTACATTTATTCATTCCCATCGCCAACTCGCCAATCATGGAATAACATCCCCCTCTCCCTCATGTGTGCGAGGTTACTGCTTGGAAGAAACAACAAAGGCCCCATTCGTTCACACTCACTCTCTAGCTGTCATGTAATAATGCCCGAAACCACAGCTCCCTTTCCACATCCAGGCCCCAGAGAACTTTCCATAGTTTCGCCAGACGCTTCACATGCCCTGATTAAATCCATTGACAGCACGTGTACCCCGGTATACCACATCGATCCAATTCACTCTATTCCTTGCCCGCCTTTCACCCTTCTGCACGTTCAGGCCACGATCACTCAAAATCTTTTTCACTCCATCTTTCCCCCTCCAATTTGGTCTCCCACTTCTCCTCGTTCCCTCCACGTCCGACATATATATCCTCTTGGTCAATCTTTCCTCACTCATTCCCTCCATGTGCCTAAACCATTTCAAAACACCCTCTTCTGCTCTCTCAACCACACTCGTTTTATTTCCACACATCTCTCTTACCCTTACATTACTTAGTCGATCAAACTACCTCACACCACATATTGTCCTCAAACATCTCATTTCCAGCACATACACCCTCCAGCACACTACTCTATCCATAGTACACGCCTCGCAACCATGCAACATTGTTGGTACCACTATTCCTTCAAATATACCCATTTTTGCTTTCCGAGATAATGTTCTCGACTTCCACACATTCTTCAAGACTCCCAGGATTTTCGCCCCCTCCCCCACCCTATGATTCACTTCCGCTTCCATGGTTCCATCCGCTGCCACATCCACTCCTAGACATCAAAAAAGCTTTACTTCCTCCAGTTTTTCTCCATTCAAACTTACCTCCCAATCAACTTGACCCTCAACCCTAATGTACCTAATAACCTTGCTCTTATCCACATTTACTCTTAACTTTCTTCTTTCACACACTTTATCAAGCTCAGTCACCAGCTTCTGCAGTTTCTCACAGGAATCAGCCACCAGCGCTGTATCATCAGCGAAACACAACTGACTCACTTCCCAAGCTCTCTCATCCGAAACAGACTTCATACTTGCCCCTCTTTCCAAAACTCTTGCATTCACCTCCCTAAAAACAACCTCCATAAACAAATTAAACCACCATGGAGACATCAAACACCCTGCCGCAAGCCTACATTCACTGAGAACCAATCACTTTCCTCTCTTCCTACACGTACACATGCCTTACATCCTCGATAAAAACTTTTCACTGCTTCTAACAATTTGCCTCCCAAACCATATATTCTTAGTACCTTCCATAGAGCATCTCTGTCAACTCTATCATATGCCTTCTCCAGATCCATAAATGCTACATACAAATCCATTTGCTTTTCTAAGTAATTCTCACATACATTCTTCAAAGCAAACACCTGATCTACACATCCTCTACCACTTCTGAAACCACACTGCTTTTCCCCAATCTGATGTTCTGTACGTGCCTTCACCCTCTCAATCAATACCCTCCCATATAATTTACCAGGAATACTAAAAAAACTTATACCTTTGTAATTTGAGCACTCACACTTATCCACTTTGCCTTTGTACAATGGCACTATGCACGCATTCCGCCAATCCTCAGGCACCTCACAATGAATCATACATACATTAAATAACCTTACCAACCAGTCCACAATACAGTCACCCCCTTTTTTAATAAATTCCACTGCAATACCATCCAGACCTGCTGCCTTGCCAGCTTTCATCTTCCGCAAAGCTTTTACTACCTCTTCTCAGTTGACCAAATCATTTTCCCTAACCCTCTCACTTTGCACACCACCTCCAACAAAACTCACTATATCTGCCACTCTATCATCAAACACATTCAACAAACCCTCAAAATACTCACTCCATCTCCTTCTCACATCACCACTACTCGTTATCACCTCCCCATTAGCCCCCTTCACTGAAGTTCCCATTTGCTCCCTTGTCTTACGCACTTTATTTACCTCCTTTCAAAGCATCTTTTTATTCTCCCTAAAATTTAATGACACTCTCTCACCCCAACTCTCACTTGCACTCTTTTTCACCTCTTGCACCCTTCTCTTGACCTCCTGTCTCTTTCTTTTATACATCTCCCACTCATTTGCATTTTTTCCCTGCAAAAATCGTCCAAATGCTTCTCTCTTATCTGTCACTAATAATCTTACTTCTTCATCCCACCACTCACTACCCTTTCTAATCAACCCATCTCCCACGCTTCTCATGCCACAAGCATCTTTTGCGCAAGCCATCTCTGCTTCCCTAAATACGTCCCATTCCTCCCCCACTCCCCTTACCTCCTTTGTTCTCACCTTTTTCTATTCTGTACTCAGTCTCTCTTGGTACTTCCTCACACAAGTCTCCTTCCCAAGCTCACTTCCTCTCACCACCCTCTTCACCCCAACATTCTCTCATCTTTTCTGAAAACCCATACAAATCTTCCCCTTCGCCTCCGCAAGATAATGATCAGACATCCCTCCAGTTGCACCTCTCAGCACATTAACATCGAAAAGTCTCTCTTTAGCGCGGCTGTCAATGAACACGTAATCCAATAAACGCTCTCTGGCCATCTCTCCTGTTTACATAAGCATACTTATGTATATCTCGCTTTTTAAAACAGGTATTCCCAGTCATCAGTCCTTTATCAGCACATAAATGTACAAGCTCTTCACCATTTCCATTTACAACACTGAACACCCCATGAATACCAATTATTCCCTCAACTGCCATATTACTCACCTTTGCATTCAAATCACACATCACTATAACCCGATCTTGTGCATCAAAACCACTAACACACTCATTCAGCTGCTCCCAAAACACTTGCCTCTCATGATCTTTGTTCTGATGTCCAGGTGCATATGCACCAATAATCACCCATCTCTCTTTATCAACTTTCAGTTATATATATATTTATATATTTTTGTTTATTTATTTTGCTTTGTCGCTGTCTCCCGCGTTAGCGAGGTAGCGCAAGGAAACAAACGAAAGAATGGCCCAGCCCACCCACATACACATGTATATACATACACGTCTACACACGCAAATATACATACCTATACATCTCAACATATACATATATATACACAGACAGAGACATATATATATATGTGCACATGTACATCACTCATACTGTCTGCCTTTATTCATTCCCATCGCCACCTCGCCACACATGAAATAACAACCCCCTCCCCCCTTATGTGTTCGAGGTAGCGGTAGGAAAAGTCAACAAAGGCCCCATTCGTTCACACTCAGTCTCTAGGTGTCATGTAATAATGCACGAAACCACGGCTCCCTTTCCACATCCAGACCCCACAGAACTTTCCATGGTTTTCCCTAGACGCTTCACATGCCCTGCTTCAATCCATTGACGGCACGTCGACCCCGGTATACCACATCGTTCCAATTCACTCTATTCCTTGCACTCCTTTCACCCTCCTTCATGTTCAGGCCCCGAACACTCAAAATCTTTTTCACTTCATCTTTCCACCTTCACTTCTCCTCGTTCCCTCCACCTGTGACACATATATCCTCTTGGTCAATCTTTCCTCACTCATTTTATCCATGTGACCAAACCATTTCGTAAACTTTCCATGGTTTACCCGAGACACTTCACATGCCCTGGTTTGTATGTTATATGAAGGTGGGCGCTCTTATGCGTTTTGTTCGTATGTAAATGCATATATGTATATTTATATCTATGTATCTATGTATCTATCTATCTATCTATCTATCTAAATATATATATTTCTCTTTTCTTTTTTCTTTTTTTTGCTTTG
>NC_092256.1:851328-865437 GCF_036320965.1 Panulirus ornatus | reverse complement strand
TATATATATATATATATATATATATATATATATATATATATATATATATATATATATATATTTATATATATATATATGTATATATATAATAAACATTTACTTCCCCTTTTTTAAAGGGGAAGTAAATGTTTATAGTTGTGTTACTCGAGTGATAGTTTTCATACATGGTGCTTTCACAAGAAAATAGTGAAATTGGAAAAAATGTAGCTTAGACATTGAAGCTTATTGATATAGTGGTTAAATTGATGAGAACTACTATTGACGTTTGTGTAAATAAATTATACATTTCCCTTTTCCATAGGCAGAGGCTGAACCATTATGAGACATTCATTTTTTCATTTCATTTCAAACTAGAAGTTTCAGTTTTCTAAATTATTCCTTACATTTTTCATATGTATATATATGTGTATGTGTGTGTGTGTGTATATGTGCGTATGTATGTGTATATATGTGTATATGTATATATAAATATATATATATATATATATATATATATATATATATATATATATATATATATATATATATATATATATATATATATATATATATATATATATATATATATATATATATATATATATATATATATATATATATATTATCCCTGGGGATAGGGGTGAAAGAATACTTCCTACGCATTCCTCGCGTGTCGTAGAAGGCGACTAGACGGGACGGGAGCAGGGGGCCAGAAATCCTACCCTCCTTGTATTTTTTTAACTTTCTAAAATGGGAAACAGAAGAAGGAGTCACGCGGGGAGTGCTCATGCTCCTCGAAGGTTCAGACTGGTGTGTCTAAATGTGTGTGGATGTAATCAAGATGTGAAAAAAGGAGAGATAGGTAGTATGTTTGAGGAAAGGAACCTGGATGTTTTGGCTCTGAGTGAAACGAAGCTCAAGTGTAAAGGGGAAGAGTGGTTTGGGAATGTCTTCGGAGTAAAGTCAGGGGTTAGTGAGAGGACAAGAGCAAGGGAAGGAGTAGCAGTACTCCTGAAACACTAGTTGTGGGGGTATGTGATAGAATGTAAGAAAGTAAATTCTCGATTAATACGGATCAAACTGAAAGTTGATGGAGGGAGATGGGTGATTATTGGTGCATATGCACCTGGGCATGAGAAGAAAGATCATGAGAGGCAAGTGTTTTGGGAGCAGCTGAATGAGTGTGTTAGTGGTTTTGATGCACGAGACCGGGTTATAGTGATGTATGATTTGAATGCAAAGTGAGTAATGTGTCAGTTGAGGGAATAATTGGTATACATGTGGTGTTCAGTGTTGTAAATGGAAATGGTGAAGAGCTTGTAGATTTATGTGCTGAAAAAGGACTGGTGATTGGGAATGCCTGGTTTAAAAAGCGAGATATACATAAGTATACGTATGTAAGTAGGAGAGATGGCCAGAGAGCGTTATTGGATTACGTGTTAATTGACTGTCGCGCGAAAGAGAGACTTTTGGATGTTAATATGCAGAGAGGTGCATCTGGAAGGATGTCTGATCATTATCTTGTGGAGGCTAAGGTGAAGATTTGTATGGGTTTTCAGAAAAGAAGAGTGAATGTTGGGGTGAAGAGGGTGGTGAGAGTATGTGAGCTTGGGAAGGAGACTTGTGTGAGGAAGTACCAGGAAAGACTGAGTACAGAATGTAAAAAGGTGAGAGCAATGGAAGTAAGGGGAGTGGGGGAGGAATGGAATGTGTTTAGGGAATCAGTGATGGATTGTGCAAAAGATGCTTTTGGCATGAGAAGAGTGGGAGGTGGGTTGATTAGAAAGGGTAGTGAGTGGTGGCATGAAGAAGTAAGAGTATTAGTGAAAGAGAAGAGAGAGGCATTTGGACGATTTTTGGAGGGAAAAAATGCAATTGAGTGGGAGATGTATAAAAGAAAGAGACAGGAGGTCAAGAGAAAGGGGAAAGAGGTGAAAAAGAGGGCAAATGAGGGTTGGGGTGAGAGAGTATCATTAAATTATAGGGAGAATGAAAAGATGTTCTGGAAGGAGGTAAATAAAGTGCGTAAGACAAGGGAGCAAATGGGAACTTCAGTGAAGGGCGCAAATGGGGAAGTGATAACAAGTAGTGGTGATGTGAGAAGGAGATGGAGTGAAGATTTTGAGGGTTTGTTGAATGTGTTTGATGATAGAGTGGCAGATATAGGGTGTTTTGGTCGAGGTGGTGTGCAAATTGAGAGGGTTAGGGAAAATGATTTGGTAAACAGAGAAGAGGTAGTAAAAGCTTTGCGGAAGATGAAAGCCGGCAAGGCAGCAGGTTTGGATGGTATTGCAGTGGAATTTATTAAAAACTGTGGTGACTGTATTATTGACTGGTTGGTAAAGTTATTTAATGTATGTATGACTCATGGTGAGGTGCCTGAGGATTGGCGGAATGCGTGCATAGTGCCATTGTACAAAGGCAAAGGGGATAAGAGTGAGTGCTCAAATTACATAGGTATAAGTTTTTGAAAATTCCTGGTAAATAATATAGGAGGGTATTGATTGAGAGGTTGAAGGCTTGTACAGAGCATCAGATTGGGGAAGAGCAGTGTGGTTTCCGAAGTGGTAGAGGATGTGTGGATCAGGTGTTTGCTTTGAAGAATGTATGTGAGAAATACTTAGAAAAGCAAATGGATTTATATGTAGAATTTATGGATCTGGAGAAGGCATATGATAGAGTTGATAGAGATGCTCTGTGGAAGGTATTAAGAATATATGGTGTGGGAGGCAAGTTGTTAAAAGCAGTGAAAAGTTTTTATCGAGGATGTAAAGCATGTGTACGTGTAGGAAGAGAGGAAAGTGATTGGTTCTCAGTGAATGTAGGTTTGCGGCAGGAGTGTGTGATGTCTCCATGGTTGTTTAATTTGTTTATGGATGGGGTTGTTAGGGAGGTGAATGCAAGAGTTTTGGAAAGAGGGGTAAGTATGAAGTCTGTTGGGGATGAGAGAGCTTGGGAAGTGAGTCAGTTGTTGTTCGCTGATGATACAGCGCTGGTGGCTGATTCATGTGAGAAACTGCAGAAGTTGGTGACTGAGTTTGGTAAAGTGTGTGAAAGAAGAAATTTAAGAGTAAATGTGAATAAGAGCAAGGTTATTAAGTACAGTAGGGGTGAGGGTTAAGTCAATTGGGAGGTAAGTTTGAATGGAGAAAAACTGGAGGAAGTAAGGTGTTTTAGATATCTGGGAGTGGATCTGGCAGCGGATGGAACCATGGAAGCGGAAGTGGATCATAGGGTGGGGGATGGGCCGAAAATCCTGGGAGCCTTGAAAAATGTGTGGAAGTCGAGACCTTTATCTCGGAAAGCAAAAATGGGTATGTTTGAAGGAATAGTGATTCCAACAATGTTGTATGCTTGCGAGGCGTGGGATATGGATAGAGTTGTGCGCAGGAGGATGGATGAGCTGGAAATGAGATGTTTGCGGACAATGTGTGGTGTGAGGTGGTTTGTTCGAGTAAGTAACGTAAGGGTAAGAGAGATGTGTGGAAATAAAAAGAGCGTTGTTGAGAGAGCAGAAGAGGGTGTTTTGAAATGGTTTTGGCATATGGAGAGAAAGATTGAGGAAAGATTGACCAAGAGGATATATGTGTCGGAGGTGGAGGGAATGAGGAGAAGTGGGAGACCAAATTGGAGGTGGAAAGATGGAGTGAAAAAGATTTTGTGTGATCGGGGCCTGAACATGCAGGAGGGTGAAAGGAGGGCAAGGAATAGAGTGAATTGGATCGATGTGGTATACCGTGGTTGACGTGCTGTCAGTGGATTGAATCAGGGCATGTGAAGCGTCCGGGGTAAACCATGGAAAGCTGTCTAGGCATGTATGTTTGCGTGTTTGGACGTATGTATATACATGTGTATGTGGGTGGGTTGGGCCATTTCTTTCGTCTGTTTCCTTGCGCCACCTCGCAAACGCGGGAGACAGCGACAAAGAAAAAAAAAAAAAAAAATATATATATATATATATATATATATATATATACATATATATATATATATATATATATATATATATACATATATATATATATATATATATATATATATATATATATATATATATATATATATATATATATATATATATATATATATATATATATATATATATATATATATATATATATATATATATATATATATATATATATATATATATGGAAAAAGGTGAGAACAATGTAACTAAGGGGAGCGGGGAAGGAATGTGATGTATTTAGGGAATCAGTGATGGATTGCGCAAAAGATGCTTGTGGCATGAAAAGAGTGGAAGTTGGGTTGATTGAAAAGGGTAGTGAGTGGTGCGATGAAGAATTAAGATTATTAGTGAAAGAGAAGAGAGAGGCATTTGGACGATTTTTGGATGGAAAAAATGCAAATGAGTGGGAGATGTATAAAAGAAAGAGACAGGAGGTCAGGAGAAACTCGCTGATGATACAGCGTTGGTCGCTGATTCGTGTGAGAAACTGCAGAAGCTGGTGACTGAGTTTGGTAAAGTGTGTGAAAGAAGAAAGTTAAGAGTAAATGTGAATAAGAGTAAGGTAATTAGGTACAGTAGGGTTGAGGGTCAAGTCAATTGGAAGGTAAGTTAGAATGGAGAAAAAGTGGAGGAAGTAAAGTGTTTTAGATATCTGGGAGTGGATCTGGCAGCGGATGGAACCATGGAAGCGTAAGTGGATCATAGGGTGGGGGAGGGGGCGAAAATCCTGGGAGCCTTGAAGAATGTGTGGAAGTCGAGAACATTATCTCGGAAAGCAAAAATGGGTATGTTTGAAGGAAAAGTGGTTCCAACAATGTTGTATGTTTGCGAGGCGTGGGCTATGGATAGAGTTGTGCGCAGGAGGATGGATGTGCTGGAAGTGAGATGTTTGAGGACAATGTGTGGTGTGAGGTGGTTTGATCGAGTAAGTAACGTGAGGGTAAGAGAGATGTGTGGAAATAAATAGAGCGTGGTTGAGAGAGAAGAAGTGGGTGTTTTGAAATGGTTTGGGCACATGGAGAGAATGAGTGAGGAAAAATTGACCAAGAGGATATATGTGTCGGAGGTGGAGGGAACAAGGATAAGTGGGAGACCAGATTGGAGGTGGAAAGATGGAGTGAAAAAGATTTTGTGTGATCGGGGCCTCAACATGCAGGACGGTGAAAGGCGGGTAAGGAATAGAGTGAATTGGATCGATGTGGTATACCTCTACCACATCTGAAAACACACTGCTCTTCCCCAGTCTAATGCTCTGTACATGCCTTCACCCTCTTAATCAATACCCTCCCGTAAAATTTACCAGGAATACTCAACAAACTTATACCTCTGTAATTTGAGCACTCACAGTTTTCCCCTTTGCCTTTGTAAAATATCACTATGCACGCATTCCGCCAATCATCAGGCACCTCACCATGAGTCATACATACATTAAATAACCTTACCAACTAGTCAATAATACAGTCACTACCGCTTTTAATAAATTCCACTGCAATACCATCGAAAACTGCTGCATTGCAGGCTTTCATCTTCCGCAAAGCTTTTACTACCTCTTCTCTGTTTACGAAATCATTTTCCCTAACCCTCTCACTTTGCACACCACCTCGACCAAAACACCCTATATCCGCCACTCTATCATCAAACACATTCAACAGACCTTCAAAATGCTCACTCCATCTCCTTCTCACATCAACACTTCTTGTTATCACCTCCCCATTTTCGCCCTTCACTGAAGTTCCCATTTGCTCCCTTGTCTTACGCACTTTATTTACCTCCTTTTAGAACATCTTTTTATTCTCCCTAAAATTTAATGATACACTCTCACCCCAACTCTCATTTGCCCTCTTTCTCATCCCTTGCACCTTTCTCTTGACCTCCTGTCTCTTTCTTTTATACATCTCCCACTCAATTGCATTTTTTCCCTGCAAAAATCGTCTAAATGCCTCTCTCTTCTCTTTCACTAATAATCTTTCTTCTTCATCCCACCATTCACTACCCTTTCAAATCAACCCACCTCCCACTCTTCCCATGCCAAACGCATCTTTTGCGCAATCCATCACTGATTCCCTAAATACATCCCATTCCTCCCCCACTCCCCTTACTTCGAGTGTTCTCACCTTTTTCCATTCTGTACTCAGTCTCTCCTGGTACTTCCTCACACAAGTCTCCTTCCCAAGCTCACTTACTCTCACCACACTCTTCACCCCAACATTCACTCTTCTTTTCTGAAAACCCATACAAATCTTCACCTTAGCCTCCACAAGATAATGATCAGACATCCCTACAGTTGCACCTGTCAGCACATTAACATCCAAAACTCTCTCTTTCGCGCGCCTGTCAATTCACACGTAATCCAATAACGCTCTCTGGCCATCTCTCCTACTTACATACGTATACTTATGTTTATCTCGCTTTTTGAACCAGGTATTCCCAATCACCAGTCCTTTCCAGCACATAAATCTACAAGCTCTTCACCATTTCCATTTCCCGCGTTAGTGAGGTAGCGTTAAGAACAGAGGACTGGGATTTTGATTGAATATCCTCATCTGGCCCCCTTCTCTGTTCCTTCTTTGAGCCAGGGAAGGAGTAGCACTACTCCTGAATCAGGAGTTGTGGGAGTATGTGATAGAGTGTAAAAAAGTAGATTCTAGATTTATATGGGTAAAACTGAAAGTTGATGGAGAGAGATGGGTGATTATTGGTGCATATGCACCTGGGCATGAGAAGAAAGATCATGAGAGGTAAGTGTTTTGGGAGCAGCTAAATGAGTTTGTTAGTGGTTTTGATGCACAAGACCGGGTTATAGTGATGGGTGATTTGAATGCTAAGGTGAGTAATATGTCAGTTGAGGGAATTATTGGTATACATGGAGTGGTCAGAGTTGTAAATGGAAATGGTGAAGAGCTTGGAGATTTATGTGCTGAAAAAGACTGGTGATTGGGAATACCTGGTTTAAAAAGCGAGATATGCATAAGTATACGTATGTAAATACGAGAGATGGCCAGAGAGCGTTTATTGGATTACGTGTTAATTGATAGACGCACGAAAGAGAGACTATTGGATGTTAATGTGCTGAGAGGTGCAACTGGAGGGATGTCTGATCATTATCTTGTGGAGGCGAAGGTGAAGATTTGTGGGGGTTTTCAGAAAAGAAGAGAGAATGTTGGGGTGAAGAGAGTGGTGAGAGTAAGTGAGCTTGGGAAGGAGACTTGTGTGAGGAAGTACCAGGAGAGACTGAGTACAGAATGGAAAAAGGTGAGAACAAAGGAGGTAAAGGGAGTGGGGGAGGAATGGGATGTATTTAGGGAAGCAGTGATGGCCTGCGCAAAAGATGCTTGTGGCATGAGAAGCGTGGAAGGTGGGTTGATTAGAAAAGGTAGTGAGTGGTGGAATGAAGAAATAAGATTATTAGTGAAAGAGAAAAGAGAGGATTTGAACGATTTTTCCAAGGAAAGAATGCAAATGAGTGGCAGAGGTATAAAAGAAAGGGGCAGGAGGTCAAGAGAAACGTGTAAGAGGTGAAAAAGAGGGCAAATTAGAGTTGGGGTGAGAGAGTATCATTAAATTTCAGGGAGAATAAAAAGATGTTTTGGAAGGAGGTAAATATATTGCGTAAGACAAGGGAGCAAATAGGAACTACAGTGAAGGGGGCTAATGGGGAGGTGATAACAAGTAGTGGTGATGTGAGAAGGAGATGGAGTGAGTATTTTGAAGGTCTGTTGAATGTGTTTGATGATAGAGTGGCAGATATAGGGTTTTTGGTCGAGGTGGTGTGCAAAGTGAGAGGGTTAGGGAAAATGATTTGGTAAATAGTGAAGAGGTAGTAAAAGCTTTATGGAAGATGAAAGCCGGGAAAGCAGCAGTTTTGGATGGTATTGCAGTGGAATTTATTGAAAAAGGGGGTGACTGTATTGTTGACTGGTTGGTAAGGTTGTTTAATGTATGTATGATTCATGGTGAGGTGCCTGAGGATTGGCGGAATGCTTGCATATTGCCATTGTACAAAGGCAAAGGGGATAAGAGTGAGTGCTTAAATTACAGAGGTATAAGTTTGTTGAGTATTCCTGGTAAATTATATGGGAGGGTATTGATTGAGAGGGTGAAGGCGTGTACAAAGCATCAGACTGGGGAAGAGCAGTGTGGTTTCAGAAGTTGTAGAGGATGTGTGGATCAGGTGTTAGCTTTGAAGAATGTATGTGAGAAATACTTAGAAAAGCAAATGGATTTGCATGTATCATTTATGGATCTGGAGAAGGCATATGATAGAGTTGATAGAGATGCTCTGTGGAAGGTTTTAAGAATATATGGTGTGGAAGGCAAGTTGTTAGAAGCAGTGAAAAGTTTTTATCGAGGATGTAAGGCTTGTGTACGTGTAGGAAGAGAGGAAAGTGATTGGTTCTCAGTGAATTGTGGCAGGAGTGTGTGATGTCTCCATGGTTGTTTAATTTGTTTATGGATGGGGTTGTTAGGGAGGTAAATGCAAGAGTTTTGGAAAGAGGGGCAAGTATGAAGTCTGTTGGGGATGAGAGAGCTTGGGAAGTGAGTCAGTTGTTGTTCGCTGATGATACAGCGCTGGTGGCTGATTCATGTGAGAAACTGCAGAAGCTGGTGACTGAGTTTGGAAAAGTGTGTGGAAGAAGAAAGTTAAGAGTAAATGTGAATAAGAGCAAGGTTATTAGGTACAGTAGGGTTGAGGGTCAAGTCAATTGGGAGGTGAGTTTGAATGGAGAAAAACTGGAGGAAGTGAAGTGTTTTAGATATCTGGGAGTGGATCTGGCAGCGGATGGAACCATGGAAGCGGAAGTGGATCATAGGGTGGGGGAGGGGGCGAAAATCCTGGGGGCCTTGAAGAATGTGTGGAAGTCGAGAACATTATCTCAGAAAGCAAAAATGGGTATGTTTGAAGGAATAGTGGTTCCAACAATGTTGTATGGTTGCGAGGCGTGGGCTATGGATAGAGTTGTGCGCAGGAGGATGGATGTGCTGGAAATGAGATGTTTGAGGTCAATGTGTGGTGTGAGGTGGTTTGATCGAGTGAGTAACGTAAGGGTAAGAGAGATGTGTGGAAATAAAAAGATCTTGGTTGAGAGAGCAGAAGAGTGTGTTTTGAAGTGGTTTGGGCACATGGAGAGGATGAGTGAGGAAAGATTGACCAAGAGGATATATGTGTCGGAGGTGGAGGGAACAAGGAGAAGAGGGAGACCAAATTGGCGGTGGAAAGATGGAGTGAAAAAGATTTTGTGTGATCGGGGCCTGAACATGCAGGAGGGTGAAAGGAGGGCAAGGAATAGAGTGAATTGGAGCGATGTGGTATACCGGGGTTGACGTGCTGTCAGTGGATTGAAGCAGGGCATGTGAAGCGTCTGGGGTAAACCATGGAAAGCTGTGTAGGTATGTATATTTGCGTGTGTGGACGTATGTATATACATGTGTATGGGGGGGGGGGGGGTTGGGCCATTTCTTTCGTCTGTTTCCTTGCGCTACCTCGCAAACGCGGGAGACAGCGACAAAGTATAATAAAATAAATAAAATATATATATATATATATATATATATATATATATATATATATATATATATATATATATATATATATATATATATATATATATCTTTTTCTTTTCTTTCAAACTATTCGCCATTTCCCACATTAGCGAGGTAGCGTTAAGAACAGAGGACTGGGCCTTTGAGGGAATATCCTCACTTGGCCACCTTCTCTGTTCCTTCTTTTGGAAAAAAAAAAAAAAAAAAAAAAAAAAAAACGAGAGGGGAGCATTTCCAGCCCCCCGCTCCCTCCCCTTTTAGTCGCCTTCTATGACATGCAGGGAATACGTTTATATATATATATATATATATATATATATATATATATATATATATATATATATATATATATATATATATATATATATATATATATTTATATATATATATATATATATATATATATATATATATATATATATATATATATATATATATATATATATATATATATATATATATATATACATATATATATATATATATATATATATATATATATATATATATATATATATATATATATATATATATATATATATATATATATATATATATATATATATATATACATATATATACATATATGTATATATATATATATATATATATATATATATATATATATATATATATATATATATATATATATATATATATATATATATATATATATATATATATATATATATATATATATATATATATATATATATATATATATATATATATATATATATATATATATATATATATATATATCTATATATAAGGGTAAGAGAGACGTGTGGAAATCAAAAGAGCGTGGCTGAGAGAGCAGGATATAGTGTTTTGAAATGGTTTGGGTACATGGAGAGAATGATCGAGGAAAGATTGACCAAGAGGCTAGATGTGTCGGAGGTGGAGGGAACGATAAGAAGTGGGAGACCAAATTGGAGGTGGAAAGATGGAGTGAAAAAGATTTTGAGTGATCGGGGCCTGAACATTCAGGAGGGTGAAAGGCGGGCAAGGAATAGAGTGAATTGGATCGATGTGGTATACCGAGTTCGACGTGCAGTCAATGGATTGAATGAGTGCTTGTGAAGCGTCTGGGGTAAACCATGGAATGTTGTTTGGGGTCTGGATGTGGACAGGGAGTTGTGGTTTTGGGCGTTCTTACATGACAGCTAGAGACTAAGTGTGAACGAATGGGGAATTTGTTGTCTTTTCCTAGCGCTACCTCGCACACATGAAGGAGGAGGGGGATGTTATTCCATGTGTGGCGAGGTGGCGATGGGAATAAAGGCAGACTTTATGAATTATGTACATGTGTATATATGTATATGTCTGTGTGTGTATATATATGTGTACATTGAGGTATGTATATTTGCGTGTGTGGACGTGTATGTATATATATGTGTATGGAGTGGGTTGGGCCATTTCTTACGTCTGTTTCCTTGCGCTACCTCGCAAACGCGAGAGACAGCGACAAAGCAAAATAATAAATAAATAACTGTATATATATATATATATATATATATATATATATATATATATATATATATATATATATATATATATATATATATATATATATATATATTACATATCTTATTATTAATAAAGTTAACTAATTTGTGTAGAGTATCACTAATATTAAGATTATAATTCTTTGTGTATGTAAGAATAGAATATTGAATGATATTTCTCGTGGTAATAGAAAAGAGTTATTAATGGAGATGGCATTACTCTATTCAAGACAATGATCATTGTTTTTACTATGATTAAACAAGGCATTTGATTCTTGTCCCGTTCTCATGCTACATTTATGATGCTTAAGTCTAACAGAAAGATCCTTCCCAGTCTACCCAACATAAAACTTATCTCAATTTCTACATGGCACTTTATAGCTGCACCCAGGAGAATTTTTTGATGAATTCCGAATTAATATGTTCTTTATAATATTATTGTTGCTGAACGTAACATTTATATTAAGGAATTTAAGCAACATGGGAAGTAAAGTTAAATTATTATCAGAAAAAGGAGATCTAAAAAATTCTTGGTGTCACTGGGAAGTTTAGTGTCAACTCTATGAAATGATTTCTTAGTTAACTTTAGGGATTTATCAATGAAAGATCTCGCCTACTTTAACTTGGATCCAACAGAATATGTCTTATCATACTCATCAATGTACCTTGGACTGCAAATACGTAATGCCCTAAGGAACATAGGTTGAAATGATGATAATTTACCTCTGTCTTGTTGAGATGAGTAATAATAGATATATGAGCATACATTGGTAAGATTTCTGTATTTGCTAAACTTAAACTTGTTTCCTTGCCTATGGACCAGGCAATCTAAAAATGGTAACGTACCATCATTTTTATTTTCTACAGTAAATTTGATGGAGGGTACTAAATTGTTAAGTAAGGGGAGAAATAATTGTAAGTTTTTCATTTGTTGCGCAAATATAAAGAACATCATGAACAAACAGAAGCCAAATTGCATTAGAAGGTAAAATATCCTTTAGTAATTTTGTTTAAAAAAATCCCATATAATGATTACGTAGTACAGGTGAAAGAGGGCTACCCATTGCCTTAAGAAATTTTTGAGCATAATAATCTCCATTGATCTGAGATACACAGTCTTTATACACGTATCATAAGTACAATGAAAACAGACTTTGAAACAAGTAAATGAATATCATCCAAGACATCAAATAGATATTCTAAAAGGTTCATCAAGTTGAACATTTTTGAAAAGTGAGGAAATATCAAAGGTAACTAATTTGAAATCAAAATTAACATTGATATTGTTACTCTTGTTGACTAAAACTACATTGTTCATGATATTAGAATTGATATCTTACCCAAAAAAAGGGCTTAATAAAGAAACTAACCATTTTGACAATTTATATGTGATGGATCCTATTGAACTCACTATAGGTCTTGCTGGAAAATTTTGTTTATATATTGATAAGTCCATACCTATGTGGCAATGAAGAGGACAAACAAGACAAACTTTTGGTAATAAAACCATTACCTTTCAACAACTTCAGTCCTTTATTGAAATGGGAATCAACTGCTTCTAGGCGATTCTTACTGAGTTTAGAATATGTTGTGTCATCATTTAAAAGATCATTCGTTTTAGATAAATAGTTTCTTTTGTCCATAATCACAACAGTGTTAGCTTCTCCGCTTTAGTAATATGTGTATCGTTGTCTATCTTTAAGGTGTTAATACCTCTTATAAACCTTTTAGGGCAATTACGTTCCACTGACAAAATGGCATGCACTAAACCCTTACAGATATTTATTTCATCATTACTTAAATTACTGTATTTCTCTGAATTGCAAAAAGACTTTCTGACATCAACAGACATGGCTTCCCTGTTTGAGCACACAAAACTTAATCCATAACCTAAGGCACACAAGGAATACTTTTATATTCATTTATTATACTTTGTCGCTGTCTCCCGCTTTAGCAAGGTAGCGCAAGGAAACAGATGAAAGAATGGGCCATCCCACCCACATACACATGTAAATACATACACTCCACACACGCACATATACATACCTAAATATTTTGACATATACACATATATACATACACACACATATACATATAGACATATGTACGTAATTCATACTTGCTGCCTATATTCATTCCCGTCTCCACCCCTCCATACATAAAATGACAGCCCCCTTCCCCCGCATGCTCACGAGGTAGCGCTAGGAAAAGACAACAAAGGTCACATTAGTTCACACTCAGTCTCTAGCTGACATGTATAATGCACCGAAACCACAGCTCCCTTTCCACATCCAGTCCCCACAGAACTTTCCATGGTTTACCCCAGACGCTTCACATGCCCTGGTTCAATCCACTGACAGCACGTCGACCCCGACACACCGCATCGTTCCGGTTCACTCTATTCTTTGCATGCCTTTCACCCTTCTGCATGGTCAGGCCCCGATCGCTCAAAATCTTTTTCACTCCATATGGACCTTCCACCTCCATTTTGGTCTCCCACTTCTCCTCTTTCCCTCCACCTCTGACACATATATCCATATCTAGTTGTTTATTGCAGAGGTTTATCACAAAAGAAGAGTTTGTGTTCTTAGTCAATAAGCTCAACAATATCATTGCTAATTTTGCTTTTAAACTAATCAACTATGATTTTCCCTCATTTTTCACAAAAGTTCCACCAGATGAACTTTTAGAATATTCATTTGATGTCTCGGATGATATTCATTTACCTGTTTCAAAGTCTTTTTTCACTGAAGTGATGAAATTGTGTATAACAGTTTGTGTACTTCAATTCAATGGAGATTATTATGCTCAAAAATTTGGTATGGCTATGAGTAACCCTCCTTCACCTGTACTAAGTAATCATTGTATGGAAGTTTTTGAAACAAAATTACTAAAGGATATCTCACCTTCTAATGCAATTTGTTTTAGGTATGTAGATAATGTTCTTCGTGTTTAGCTAACAAATGAAAATTTACTAATATTTCTTTGCTTACTTAACAATTCATTACCTTCCATCAAATTTTCTTTACAAAATGAAAACAATTGTATGTTACCATTTCTAGATTGCATGATCCATAGGCAAGGAAACAAGTTTTAGTTTAGCATATACAG